>NC_089511.1:3431409-3658909 GCF_036850995.1 Saccopteryx leptura
ATTTAACCCATCTGTCTCAATGGTACCAGGTGACTACAAAGATAGTGACTAAAGTTCCCTTTTACTACCAGAAAATTCCAGCGAATAGTCCATCCAGAGGATAGGCAGATTTAGGGTGCCACAGCTCTGTCCCCCCTATGGAAATAATGGAGCTGACAATGACCCTCAGGAGCTGCTGTCATGAACAATGTGCTCAGGAAACGAAGCTGCTGATCAACCTTCACAGCCCAACAGCGAGAGCAGCAACGTCTCGGGGGCATCCTGGACCAAGAGAGCCTGATTCTGATCAAGCCTCCAAATCGAACTCCGGCTTTAGAGGACATGCAGGGGACAGAATGACATGGTAACACCCTGGGGGGGCAGAATAGGCAGAAAATTCAGATTCTGTGAAATTCTACAACACAGAGAGTGCTTTTTCAATGCATGGATGTTGTGTGCTTCGCCTCTGATTTGATAGAAACATTTCAAAGATAATTGGGGCGTTCTGAATAGTGATAAGTATTTCATAGTATTAAAGAATTATTGTTAAACTTTTATAGGTTTGAGGAATTATTATTAAACATTTTAGGTTTGAAAATGATCTTGTGATTGTTAAAAAACCTTATCATTTACAGACACACAATGAAAAATGTACCAACGAAATGATATGGTGGCTGGGATATTTTGAAGAGCTAGGGTGGGAGGGGCCTGTGAGTGGCTGTGCAGGTGGCCCATAGATTGACAACGAAATGATATGATGGCTGGGATATTTTGAAGAGCTAGGGTGGGAGGGGCCTGTGAGTGGCTGTGCAGGGTGGCCCATATGCTGACAACTGTTGAAGCTGGGTGATGACTCAGTGTACACAGACCATACAATTTTGTCTACTCGTCTATGTTTAAACATTTCCATAATAAAAAGTTTTAAAAGCCTTTGACATTTAACACATAAGCTAAATATTTTTCTTATAATTAAATTTATAGCATTTATTAGTCAATAATTTTTAAATAAAAAGGGGAGGAAACATCAGGCACCAGCTCTCTGTCTAAATTATCATGAATTCTCAGTAAACAGAAAATTCAAATTTTGATGTGGTTCACAAATAATAAAAATAGTAACTAAAGACTTATGATATCCAGTACTTTTTCTGTGTATCCAATACCACCGACATCCTCGTAATCTTTTAAATATTTTGGTTTTAACATTCAATTCAAAAGACAATGTTTGCTAAGAAAATAGTAACTAAGATCTCATAACGTTTTGGCAGTTCAAAAGAAACATTTTACCCTGAAGCGCAGCTTACCTGCTGTGAAGTCTTCAGTCAGATCAATGAACGCATTAGAATGTGGAATCCGCATTTTACTTTTAGTGGTCAATGCAGGGTGCCATGATAAATTTCTAAAAAAAAATTAAAAAAAGATCTTTTTAAGGCAAATATCAAATGAGCATTGTTTTAAAACAAACAAAAATCTGTGCATGCAAGATATTTAAAAAGTGTATTTACTTTAGTGGAGCTGTTTCACATAACCTAAACTTCACTTTTAGAGTGCACAGCTCAGTGGGTGAGAGGGTGTACGGTGCGCAACCATTACCACTATCGAACTCCAAAACATCCTCGCCATCTCAAAGGGAAACCCTGGATCCAGGAGTCACTTCCCTTCCCTCTCTAGCCAGCCCCCCAGCACCCACTAATTTGCCCTCTGTTGCTACAGATTTCCCACTTCTGGACATTTCATATCACTTAGTCGTATCCCTCAGCACGTTTCTGGGTTCATCCGTGCTGTTGCATCTGTCGGTACTTCATTCCTTTTGATGGCTGAACAACATCCCCTTGGGCGGCTGTATTTTGTGTTTCTCCATTCATCTGTTGACAGTTAGCTTTTTCCCACTCTTGGCTATTACCAATAAAGCTGTTAAAAATAGTCACACATGAGATTTTGCATGGATAATTATTTTGAGTACTTCCTAGGAGCGGGATGGCTGGCTCACATGGGAACGGTGTGCTGATCTTCCGGAAGCACTGCTACACTGTTTCTCACAATGGCTGCACCACCTTCCACTTCCAACAGCAGGGCAGGAGGGTTCGGTGTCTCCATTTCTTTGTCAACACTTGTTACTGTCCATTTGCTTTACTGTAATTATCCCAGAGGGTGTGTCTAGTATCTCATGGTTTTCATTTATATTTCCTAATGGCTAAGGACATTGAACATGTTTTCATGTGCTTACTGGCCATCTGTACATCTTCTTTGGAGAAATGTCTACTCAAATCCTTTGCCTGTTTTTAAACTGGGTTATTTACTGCTTTATTGTTGAGTTGTAGAAGTTCTTTACATAGACTGAATACTAGATCTTCATCCAATGAAGAACTGGCCAACATCTATTTTCCCTTTTGTTGCTTGTTCTTTGGTGTCATATATAGAAGATTTCATTTCCAAATCCAAGGTCATGAAGATTTACTGCTATGATTTCTTCTAAGAATTTATAGTTTTAGCTCTTATATTTAAATATTTGATTCTGTATTTAAGTATAAGAAAAAATTAAGTATTATACATTTTTTCTAGACCATTGAGAATGGCTGTCTTTCATGAGTATTAATTCCAAAGTTTTGAGCCATGAAGAAATGAATTCAGACCCTACCTTACCGTGTAAGAAAAACTAACTCAAAATGGATCCAAGAGCTGAAACTATAAAACTCTACCAAGAAAAGAGTGATAAATCTTCATGGCCTTAGATCTGAAAATGGATTCTTATTTATGACACCAAGAGAACAAGCAATAAGAAAAAAATAGATGAACTAGATTCATAACAATTAAAAACTCCTGTACATCACAGGACAGCATCAAGAGAATGAAGAGAGAACTCTGCAGATGAAGACGACATCTGTGAACCGTATCTGTGAGAGGGCTCTAGTATCCAGACTATACAACTCAACAACAAAACGACACCCTAACTTAAAAATGGCAGAGGACTAGATACTTCTCCTAACAAGATATACAAATGACTACCAAGTACAATAAAACCCATAACACCTCTCGTCACCGGGGAAACGTAAATCAAAACCACAACGGGAAACTACGGCAAACCATTGGGAAGGCAACAGACGCCAGAAAAGAACAGGTGTGGGAGAGGACGTGAAGAGACAGAAACTCATCCCGGCTGAGGGAACCCAAAACGGTGCAGCAGCTGGCAGCCTAGCAGCCCCTCAGGGGTGAAACAGAGTCCCAGACAACCTGCGTTTCCATACCGAGGCATAAACCCCACAGAACACAAGGACAAGCGAGCTTAGGTAAAATCATCCCCCCACAATTCTTGTCCGTAGGCATTCCCATCTCTAACACTTTTCTCCTACTAATAGCACTTGGGTTCGCACTCAAGTCACTTGAGGAACTCTCTTTGAGGGTGTACGCTCCTCTAGACACCGCCTCACAGATACTTGCATCCGCTGTGCTTACCCAGGGCCTACCTGGTCCTCCAGTTTGGGCGGGACTGAATCGCGGTCCAGTCAGCACATACTGGCTGGACGGGGGCAGAGCCTCCCGCAGGGTCTCCTGTTCTCTCCTTCCAGGTGGAACCGGCTGTTTTGCCCCACCCTACTGTGTTCCAGCCTCTAGTGGAAGTATAGACATGTCCTCTCCAAAAAGCAACTTAAGGCCAATTAAGTCCAACTTTACTGTCCACCCCATACTAACTGACTGTGTGGCAAACAAGGTTTCTTTGTGAATTTTGTTTTAATGTGTTTAGAAAGATGAGAGAAACAATTCACTAATTTGTTTTTGGCAGGTAGAATCGGGAAAAAAGAATTAAGTATTCATCAGGAGAAATTTTCTCTACACAAAGGGTCTGTGTTCTACAAAGACCAACTTCTTCCAATAAAGCTCCTTCCACACTCTTTTTTAGCACACACTGGGCTAAACAGCCATAAAAACAAAACCAAGCAGTATTCATACAACCTGATTTTATCATCCTAACCAAAATGCCATGATATAAGGTTACGACAAGAAAATACTAAAATAAATTGAGAACTGTATCTAGCATTTGTTGTGAGGTAGCTTGTTGCCAAGCACTCATGTCATGTTTTCAGACTGCACAAGGTTAGAAACGCTTAAAATAATTTCAATTATGTTCAATTTAATAGCGGCTGGTTCACCTCTTTTCAAGATAGGTCGTGTGTTCGTAGGCTCTGTAAATTCCAAGCATTGAAGCATTTTTAATTACGAACGAAACGATCAGACTCAGGCCAAAGATTCTATGACAAATTTAACCCGAAGTCATTTCAGAAGAGTTTCCTGTGCTCCCAACAAATCTGCAACTACAGGCCAAAGTAAGTTAAGAGACATAAACCTTTACAAAGTTGAGATTAATGAGGTTAATCCTGTGGTTGTCTTTAATTACTACCAGAGCAGTTATTGATCTCATTCCCTGCAGATTTTTTTACAGATTTGCTTTGAAATAAGCTGTAACTAGACATTTGGAAAATTTCAAATAATTAGTGACACTTGTCCTAAGAACTCTTGGACAGAAATGTATACCTCAAACGAAGACTGAAACAGTGGTGACGCCAAAGTCCTACGGAGATGGTGGGCCACCTTCAGCAGAAGGGTGTTGATTTGCTGCAATTGTTTTTTTTTTTTTTTTTTTTTTTTTTTTTTTTTTTTTTTTTTTTTTTTTTTTTACAGAGACAGAGAGAGAGTCCGAGAAAGGGATAGACAGGGACAGACAGACAGGAACGGAGAGAAATGAGAAGCATCAATCATTAGTTTTTCATTGCGCGTTGCAACACCTTAGTTGTTCATTGATTGCTTTCTCATATGTGCCTTGACTGCGGGCCTTCAGCAGACTGAGTAACCCCTTGCTCGAGCCAGTGACCTTGGGTTCAAGCTGGTGGGTTTTTTTTTTGCTCAAACCAGATGAGCCCACGCTCAAGCTGGTGACCTTGGTGTCTCGAACCTGGGTCTTCCGCATCCCAGTCCGACGCTCTATCCACTGCGCCACCGCCTGGTCAGGCTGCAATTGTTTTAAAATGTTTGAATTCACTGGTAAAACTCAAATAAAAAACCAGACTTCCTATGAAAGTCTGGGTTTCCAGCATCTCTGGACACAGCAGGAGGTCTGAAGCCCCCCTTCCCCAGTGCTCCCCTCCCTTTGATTTCCTCCTGGGACCCTTCGGACACGGGAGGGAGCTTGCAACTCCTAATGAAATATTAATTGTAATCTTGCTGTCTTGAACCTTCCAAATCAATACTGACGTTCATCACCGCATCTGAACATTTGTACTTGTTGACTACACTTTGCTATTTTACAATAATGCCTCTCAAAGGCAGTTAACTGACCCTCCGAGTTTACGCGGTGTCTCATGACCGTTTTGATGTATAGCAAAGGGGGGGTGGAGGGGAAGAGCTGCTATTTGTTTTTGTGGTGCATTTTAACATGGCTGAAAATTAAACATATGTACAGCTGTCTACCAAATTATTTATGTATTTATTTTAGAGAGAGAGAGAGAGAGAGACAGATAGACAGGAAGGGAGAAGAGAGGAGATGAGAAGCATCAATTAGTAGTTGTGGAACCTTAGTTGTTCATTGATTGCTTTCTCATCTGTGCCTTGATTGGGGGTTCAAGCCAAGCCAGTGACCCCTTGCTCAAGCCAGAGACCTTGGGCTTCAAGTCAGTGACCATGGGATCATACTGATGATCCCACACTCAAGCCGGATGAGCCTGTACACAAGCTAGTGACCTTGGGCTTTTGAACCTGGGACCTCAGCATCCGAGGCTGACGCTCTATCCAGTGTCACCACCGGTCAGGCAAATTGTTTAAAATTTTATAGTTCAAAATAAAATTCATTTTTCCTTCTATCTTTAATGTTGCTCTTTGCATACATCATAGTTTTTCAATAATAAGCAGATACTGTATTTCTCAAGCAACTATGCTCATATAAACTATAATCTTCTCATACGTGGTCAACTTCATTTGAAGCCCAAGGTCACAGATACAAACTGCTCTGATTGCAAAGGGAGAAACAGCAGAGATGACAAAGTGGGCACTTCTGAGTCATGTTGAGTCTCTTCGTTGACTTTTCTTGACCTCTGTGGAAAATTCCAATTATTAGCTTTTTCCCCCACGGGAAACATAATTATGTCAAGGTGTTCTAATTTGTGGGCATTATCACCCTTAATCTCAAAGAACAGCATTTATCAAAGAATAAATTTAAATGTAATTACTGTCAACGGTGGCTTTCGGTTGCCTGTGGTAACTGCTCTCTGAGATGATGGCTGATCCACCCACTTCTCCATGATTGGCCCATGCTGAACGGTCTAAGATAACCCAGCAAGGCAGTGAGTGGGAGCAGGGTTTACAGTGAAGACGGGTCTAGTAGGCTTCGCCAAGCCGCCTCGTTCTTTAATACAGCCATATTCACACATTTTTTGCTCAGACAGGCTCTAAAAGAATTTTGAAAAACTATGTACCCCTTAGCATATTTGAATTCATTTCTAAGACTGTAGTCTGAATGTCTTTATCAGCCTAATGACCCATAAAACAGGTCACCTTCAAATCTATTAAGATTACTGAGATTTTAAAAATAAAATGATTACTCTTAAAAATGTATACAGAGAAATAAGAATATCATGCTGAGGCCCTGGCCAGTTGCCTCAGCGGTAGAGCATAGGCCTGGTGTGTGGAAGTCCCGGGTTCGATTCCCGGCCAGGGCACACAGGAGCAGTGCCCATCTGCTTCTCCACCCCTCCCCCTGTCCTGTCTCTCTCTCTCTTCCCCTCCCGCAACCAAGGCTCCATTGGAGCGGAGTTGGGCCAGGCGCTGAGGATGGCTCTGTGGCCTCTGCTTCAGGCGCTAGAGTGGCTCTGGTTGCAGCGGAACAACGCTCCAGATGGGCAGAGCATCACCCCCTGGTGGGCGTGCCCGGTGGATCCCGGTCGGGCGCATGCGGGAGTCTGTCTGACTGCCTTCCTGCTTCTCACTTTGGAAAAATACAAAAAAAAACCCCAACCAACCAACCAACCAAACAAACAAACCAAGCTGAGTTGTAAGCAGCCCCTCCGTCCTCACATACAGAAACCACGTGATAAGCTCTTTAACTGCTTGTCTTTCCCTTCATCCTTGAAGCTGTACTTCTATTCCACTTTCTTATAGAAGTTCCCCATGATGTCAAATGTTTCTATTTGTTGAAGTCTTTTAGCAATCACTCTATCTTATGTCTCCAAAGAGACGGAGGTTTATAAATTAGTATGTAAATCAAAACTGGTTTTTAAGGTTTTATTTATGTGTCCAAATGTTTTTTAAAAATCTCCTTGAGGTTGAGTTATTTTAACTATGAGAGTAAGATTGATAAGAACACACGTTAGTTTGACAACTTCCTAAACCAAAGGTAAAATGTTATTGGAAATGCATTTTTTTTTTCAGAGACAGAGAGAGAGTCAGAGAGAGGGATAGACAGGGACAGACAGACAGGAACGGAGAGATGAGAAGCATCAATCATTAGTTTTTTGTTGCATGTTGCGACATCTTAGTTGTTCATTAATTGCTTTCTCACATGTGCCTTGACTGCGGGCCTTCAGCAGACCGAGTAACCCCTTGCTCAAGCCAGTGACCTTGGGTCCAAACTGGTGAGCTTTGCTCATACTAGATGAGCCCGTGCTCAAGCTGGCGACCTCGGGGTCTCGAACCTGGGTCTTCCGCATCCCAGTCCGACGCTCTATCCACTGCGCCACCGCCTGGTCAGGCGGAAATGCATTTTTTAAAGAGATGAGTGGACCTTCAGAATGCCTTAGCTGATTCACACTCACGGCACGGCTGCAACGAGACAGCGTTCAGTGCCACGTGTGCTCATTCCTCATCTGTACAGAGTTACGTGCTAACAAATTTTGTCCATATGTTTCATTCAAATCTCCCTGGAACTAGAATATTAAGACATTATTCTTAATTTTTGAGTATGATATATTGTGATCATGTATTTTTTCAAAATCCCTTCTTGTTTTAGAGCTAGATAGCGAAATATTTATAGATTAAAAATTCCTGGGGATGGGGCTAGAAGTGAGAGAATGAGGGGAAAGGTGTGAATAAAACAAGACCAGTCAAGTATTGCTAACTAGAGCTAGCCAGCCTGGCATCAGACACTAAATCAGGGTCCCAGTCTCTCTACCTGCACAGATGTTCAGATTGTCCATAACAAAAGGAAAAAGTGAGAGCTGCTGACTTAGCTGCTGACCCAGTTGACGAAAACACCTGCCGTCTCCTCCAATTCACAGAGCCAGCCCCCATCACACCAACCTCCAGACGGGAGCTACTTCCTGCAGGAAGAGTCTGACCTGATTTCTACAATTCAGACAAATGTGTGAAAATGTGTTTCCAGGAATGTTGTAGAAACTGCTGAGAAAAGTACAGAATAATACGTATTGTAGGCCAGATTATTGTAAGCAGTCAGTATTAAAATGATGAAACTGATAAAACTGATTTATCTATTTCTATAAAATAGGTTGTAAAAAACAAGGTAGGAAAGCAATGTGCTGCTTATCATTAGTAAACATGTAGTAACGCAATGTAACACTGTTTAAATGATCTCTAACACAGAAGTAGGATAAAAGATGTCATAGTTCTTCAGTAAATGTGCATGAATATTGAACTCTGGGGTCTGGCCGTTGATGTAATTAGGTAAAAAACAGACTACAAAAATGAGAAAAAGTACCATTTCTTTAGCTATAACAAAATTTTCTTACGACTTTAATGTATGGGAGAGAGATGTACTGTACTGCAGAAAATTACTTGGCTCAGGAGACTGCATGTCAACATACTTTCTATTAATAGGAAAAAGAAAGTACGAGTAAATATTTCATAGGACAAAAAATGCTTGACTCTAAATGGAAGTTTAATATGATATGATTTGATAAAACACATTGTAGCTACCTCATAGAGAAATGCATATCAAATATGAAAGTAACACTCATCTGTGGGTCTGGCAGCCCTAGAGAATGTCCCAGTCACACTGGAAACAGTCATCGCCATCACCCAGAACCACACTGGCAGGGAAGCTGCCTTCCCTCCGGCGAGTGCTGGGTCCTGGGGGGGGGGGGGGGCAGCGGGGTGTGTGTGTGTGTGTGAGAACCGCAGGGAGGTCTGCTTTGTGGGACTGCGCTTTCTTCCGCACTGCTTGCTTTGTTCTCCCAGGGTCCTCTCAACAGTAACAGGTTTTTGACACAGGCAGGGGATGGAAGAGGCAAAGTCATTTAAACAAAAACTGCCACTACTCCCGCACCCACTGTGGCACACCTGAAGTCAGAACATCCCACTGTAACCAAATGCCTGATTTGGCAAACAAGCTTCATCTTAAGAGAAATAAGTGTTAGGAAAGAGGAAGACTGGAAATTCTATTAGCTCAGCATGTCTGTGTGGGGTGCCCTGTGGGTTTTTACTCCTTGGGAAATGCATCACCCCTAGAATTTAGGAGGGGGAAGGATGACGGCATTCTCATACGAAAGAGGAGGAAGTTATTGTGGAAACAGGCATATTCTCAGGGCTCTTCGCTTAGGCAGGAGTACCCCTGAAACCTGAGGATCTAGAATCAGTGATTCGCTCAGATCATCTGTACTTGCATAGCCTTTGCAAGTCTCTTTCAATAAAGACACACAGCCCACGCTGTGATCCCAGAGATGGCCACACGGTTTCCCATCCTGTGTGCTGTGTGCTCTTTCGCCTTTCCACGCCCTAATCCACAGGTGGAGCCCACAATCCCGGCAGCCTCCGGACTCTTAGCCAGTTCTTTGCTCCACTCTGACCAGCAGCATGCAGCAGGGTGGTGCTGCTGTAGCTCCCAGGGTGCTACAGCTCTTGGACCGCTCCCTCTGGGAAAACAGCCCCTGCGCTAGGAGGAAGTCCAGGTCTGCCACGCAGGAGCGCCACCAAGACCCCAGGGACAGCAACAGTGGTAGTGGCGGGGCTGGAAAGGAGGCCAGATTCAAACTGGACCGACCGCGTGTCTATACACTGCGAGCTCGCAGCGGCGTGCACCTCTGAATCGGCCCCTTGGCACCCTCGGCTTGGGAGCCTCTCCAGCCGGACGAGCTGTCTGCTGTGAGAACAGATACCAGACCACTGCCAGGAAGTGCCGACCCCGAGTCCTCAGCTTGTGTCTGTGCAGGAGCCATGCACGTGACCCCTCAAAAGCGGCTGGGGGGCCCCAGGAAAAATATATGGATCCCTAAGTAGCATGCCATTTGAAACAATCCCCGCATATATAATTTTAAATCATCTGCTGAAAGTTTTCACTATTTCTGTGGTTTAATCTCAAAAAAAGAAATTAGGTGAGAGACAATGTAAAAATAACTTATTTTAGCTCCAATAACAAAAGTTCCTTTAGGAAAAGATAAAAGTTAAAAACGGATGCAGTGTTTCCATGGAAACCCCCTTAAAAAACTTCTTTCTCAAGCTTGAAATAAAAATGGTACGTTAAGGGAGGAGGGGAGGGGGCTGCTAGGGGAATTCTAAGAAAATGTGAACCATCTCAAAGCCACCTGCTTCTGTCAAGATTAGGAGTTCTAATGCTGATTACGATTACAAAGTTAACAGCTGCCTTGAGGATTACTTGGTTTTTTCTTTTGTGTTATAACCTCATCATAATTTTCATACTTTCTAAACAATAGATTTAAGTGACACAATATCATATAATTATTCCATTAAGATAAGTATTTGCAACATTTTCTGTCATGCATCAGCAAACAAAATCAGCAGTAAAAATGAAGGGTGCTTGACTAAATCAGTCCCTGGTTATAACGTGAGCAAGATGAAAGGTTACACGGAAAAACAGGGATGTATTCGTTCTGGATTGAGGGAAGCTAACTATATTGAAATAGAAGATACAGTTTTTTCCTGGCGATGGAGGAAAAAGAAACTCCAGCCACATAACCAACAGTTAAAAATGGCTGCTTTCAGTACCATTAATATTGTACTAAAATTTTTCATGCAATCACTTGTGAAGTAAACAGAGTACACTAAAGTGTTTGTCTGTCACACACCTATGTTAATATTCCCAAGTACACAACTCGGGCCTGACCCTGAAGTGGGATTGAGTCAGTCTATGAGTCACAGAAAATTTGAACCGACCCACATTACATTTGGCTTTGATGAAATTACAGATACTTCAATACTAGAAATAATATGCTAATACAACATCAATTTCCAATACCCTTTTATAGAAAATGGTCCTTAATGACAACCTCACATCACTGCAAAAGCAGTTCTCAATAGCCAGGTGTCACTTCTAATAATGTGGGACATTCTTACATTTCAAGGTGTTATAAAATAAGGTAGAGGCACACATAAACTGAAGCCTCCCCGGTGACCCCTTCACACACTTCAATGACACCTGTGCTGAACCGCCCCCCCCCCCCCCACCAGCCACCAGGGAGTCTATTTGCCTGTTATTACCAGCGCTGTCTGGACTGACCAGAGAACTCACTCGGGCAAATAGGTCACGCTACCTCTACTGCGGGCAGCCTCCGGCCTCCGCGTCCGCACCGGGCCAGCCGGCGGCTTCTGGCCTCCACGTCCGCACCGGGCCGGGAGGCGGCCTCCGGCCTCCACGTCCGCACCGGGCCAGCCGGCGGCCTCCGGCCTCCACGTCCGCACCGGGCCGGGAGGCGGCCTCCAGCCTCCACGTCCGCACCGGGCCAGCCGGCGGCCTCCGGCCTCCACGTCCGCACTGGGCCGGGAGGCGGCCTCCGACCTCCATGTCCGCACTGGGCCAGGAGACAGCCCCCGGCTTTCCAGCACACTCCCAGGGCAGTGTGGAAATACTCTACTTAAAGGTCAGTGCAAACTTTCCATACAATTGAGGAGCTGGCCAAATTTAATTAAATTTAAGATAATTTTAGGTCTGTAACACCCATAAAGCAGAACATTTTCACTGCAAAAGGTAGGTTAGATTTCCTGAAGAGTAACGCAAGGCTGTCAATCAGAGGTCATGTGAATAGTCCAAAATGTCAATGCTGGTGGCTTTCCTATTTGCACTGTGGGCGCGTCGGTAACTCGTAAATGGACACAGCCCTAGGCTATTTCTCTTCTGTCAGTAACATATGAATGCTTGCTCCCACAGGCACCTGCAGCATTCTGTGGTCTGATTCACAACATGGCCGGGCTACATTCATCCTCACAGTGCTATCTATGGACAGAAATCCTTTTCCGCCAATTTATGTTTCTTCAGTCCTTAAACTGGCATCAGGACAAATCTCAGAAACACACTTGTTACTTACAATATGGTCAGCTACTATTGTTTAATCCGCAACTGAAATTTAAATTAAAAATATCCTAAACACCAGAGTCCTACCCCAGCGTGCCGAAGCGCACCCGAGTATAATGTGCAAAAGACAAGTGGACACATTTTCAGGCAGAATGAGTTCTAAAAGCTATAGTTTTTCAAGAATCATCACAGGAAAACCATCTAACATGGAATTCACAAGTAAGTAAGCTAGAACACTATCACAGGATATCCTAAGTAGGTTTCTTATAGATGAAGTAGAAAACCCACTGAGCTGCTGGACAGGGTCTCCTGAGTAGCCTCAGCCGCAGGCAACCTCTTGGCCGCGGCGCGGTGGCCGTGCCATGGCAGGCTGGCCTGTGCCACCCCAGCCCCACCCACACTCAGCTCCCAGCCACAAGGGCAAAGCAGCATCTCCATCCAACTGGCCTCTCAACAGGGTTCTCCTGCAGGTGTTTCTCAAAGTCCAGGAAAAAACTGCTTTCTAATTCAGGATGCACAGTAAGTCTTTCAAAAGTCACTATGAATACCATCAAAACACCCATATTCTTTACTGCAAACCTTCAGAAAAAGTGATAGGAAATATGACAGTTTTTTCTTCATAATGCCTTACATTTTGACAATTTACTTCTCTGTGCCTATAAATCACATTTCAAAAACTAATCAGAAAGATGCAAGGCTTCTCCAAAGCACAGAGGGAAACATCGTTACATTTCCTGGTACCTGGGGAGACGGGGGTACAGACACTCGTCTGTACCTGCAGGAAGGGAAGAGTAAATGAGTGTGTCTGTGCTCTGAACTAAATTCTGCCTAGGCAGACACAAAACAAATTAGCCAAGCTGACGGTATCTAATGACAAGTATCTCGTGTCCCGAGTCCTTGTGTTAGGACAATTCCATTTTAAGCCTAGAGGAATTATAATGAAGATCCTGAACTGCGAGATTCCAGGTGGTTTTTCCCGAGAAGGGGAGGCTTGGATAGTAAGAGTCCTACTACCTAGCACACGTACCGTCAGGATAAAGTACACACGGAAAAGTTTCCAGAGCTTAGAGAAGGAGTGTTTACACTTACAGGCAATTACGACTGCTCACTGAGCAAATAAAAAGAAAAAAGGGACAGAGCTTATCACCAAGCGTCTGGGAGCCAACATGGCTGGGCAGACAAGCAACGCACTGACTGTCCTATCTGAATTAAAACTTCCCGGTTCTAAAACCATCGGTGAGCAAGTATTTACATGGGGCCCTGGGGAGTCTGCCGGCCCAGTTCCGGGGGGGGTGGGGTGGCGCTGGCTCTCCACAGATGCACTTGCAGATCAAAGCCAGACTCTCTGGGGAACGTAAGCACTGACCAAATGCCCTTTTAAAAATCTTTAAGAACAAGGATTTCCAATGAGCTGGTGTTTGTTTGTTTTTCAAATGGTTCAGGCAATCAGTTCACAGGGACACACAGTCCCTGTAGCAGTAATACTTACAATTAATTACATGGCTATAGTCATATCATTTACTCACCCTCCTAATAGTATCTGTGGCTGGCTGGATTCATTTGTGATACCAAACACATCAGGAATTAAATCACCATTAAAGCTGTAAAGAAAACATGAAAGCAGCTATTTTATTAGATTCTCTAGCTCAGCTTTAGGAGAACATGACCTTCAGGAGGGGTGGCAGATATTACAAGACATTACAATGCTCACCAGCATCTGTTGTAGTCAATGACATGTCAGCAGAAGTGACATGTGTCACTTCTGGGCAAAGTGTTCATTTCTGAACCTGGGTCTCCAGCCCTCCTGCCACGTCAGAGACGAGCACGGGTGCCCGTCGAGCTCACAGACGTGAGGCCGCTGCTGGCCTGACTCTGAGTGACGGCACAGAGTGGAGCCCATCACTGACCCACACGGGATGTGTATGTAGGGTCAGCAAGAACTAAACCTTCGCTCTACAATTCTAGGATTGCCTGGAACTTCTGCACAATCTAGCTATCCCTGAGTGATAAGGAGACGTCACTCACATGAGAATCACGACCCCACTCATTTACTTAGATGGTCCTGGTAGAAATAACCCACAAAAGCAATTCCTGGTTGGTATAAAAATTCAAAGGGGCCACCGAATATTGCAACAACAGTGAAAAAATGTACACAGTGAAAGAATCAAGCAGAGTGCCTTCAGAAGGTTAATCCACGAATTACAGCCTTCTAACGGCCACTGGCTGGCCCACTGCTATTATGACGGTGCTTTTCCTACGAAAGGACATTCAGTGCTTTAGTGCCCCAAAAGGCCTCTCTACCTCATTACCCCAAATCCTGAAACCTGTGGTAATGTTATCCTGTTTGAGTCTGTTTTGAGGAAATAAACGATAACACTGAGGAAGAGCTGTAAAAAAGGGTAGTTTCCTCTTTAACACAGAAATCAGCGTAAATCACTGGGGGAACCCTCCACCCCGATATCTGTCAATTAAGCACTAGCAGTTTTACCCAAAAACGGTTTTCTTGAGTCTCTGATGAATGACATGTGAGAATCAACACAGTCCGAGGACAGAGGCAAAACTACCAAAACATACACACAGCCCAAGTCTCTTCTTTCTACAATACTGAATTTCCTCTTCCCCCTCCCTTCATCATGCTAGGAGGGATCACAGAACCAAGAGCTATCAGCTTTAAAGGGAGGATGGATTCAGTGTCAACATACTTAGCAAAGCAGTTTTTTTATGGGAAGAGTTTTGCTTTACATTTGTAAGTTTAGGAGGTATTCAAAGGGAAGCAGGCGTGTACTTACTCCATAGTCAGAGGCTCATCGTGAAAAGTCCTGTTCAGTACGGTCATATTGTTAGGGTCTGCAAAGAAGGCACATACATAAATTACAGGCATTTGAATCATTTCTGATACGTACCCTTAGGAGAAAAGATTCTTTTATTCTTTTCAAGGTTCATCTCTGATGAGTTCCAATGATTATCATTAACAGGAAGGACACTTATAAGTCGAACTCAAAGGGACATCGAGCTTGTGAAGACAAAACACTGGGCGAGTCCACTGTACAGTGCAGACCAGCACTGCCACACTGTCCGTCCAACGCTTCCCTCTAACAACCTCTTAGGCGAGTCTGTCTGCTTTAAGAACGATTTAGCAGGAGAGCAGCTGATAATGAGGTTTCTCGGTAGAGAAGACAAGGTATGCAAAACGGCCTGACTCCAAATCACCCACGTTTGTGAATGAGCAGTGCGTTCCACATGGTTCTCTAGGTCCTGACTGGCTGATGGCTTCTGAAGCACCGAGATTACTGTCTCCGTTCCCGAGGGTCACAGAACGCACACCGGCACCCCGCTGCCCCGCCGGAAGTCGGCTCCGTGAACGCAGCGTCCATCTGGGGAGGACAGGACTGGCCGGTTTGTGGTGGACGTGGCAGGCTGACTGCACCTGCTGCCCCGGGCCTGCCTTCCTGTGCTGAGCTGGGGAGACCAGGGACTCTGCCTGCCTTCCTGTGCTGAGCTGGGGAGACCAGGGACTCTGCCTGCCTTCCTGTGCTGAGCTGGGGAGACCAGGGACTCTGCCTGCCTTCCTGTGCTGAGCTGGGGACACCAGGGACTCTGCCTGCCTTCCTGTGCTGAGCTGGGGAGACCAGGGACTCTGCCTGCCTTCCTGTGCTGAGCTGGGGAGACCAGGGACTCTGCCTGCCTTCCTGTGCTGAGCTGGGGACACCAGGGACTCTGCCTGCCTTCCTGTGCTGAGCTGGGGAGACCAGGGACTCTGCCTGCCTTCCTGTGCTGAGCTGGGGAGACCAGGGACTCTGCCTGCCTTCCTGTGCTGAGCTGGGGAGACCAGGGACTCTGCCTGCCTTCCTGTGCTGAGCTGGGGAGACCAGGGACTCTGCCTGCCTTCCTGTGCTGAGCTGGGGAGACCAGGGACTCTGCCTGCCTTCCTGTGCTGTGCTGGGGAGACCAGGGACTCTGCCTGCCTTCCTGTGCTGTGCTGGGGAGACCAGGGACTCTGCCTGCCTTCCTGTGCTGTGCTGGGGAGACCAGGGACTCTGCCGGCCTTCCTGTGCTGTGCTGGGGAGACCAGGGACTCTGCCTGCCTTCCTGTGCTGTGCTGGGGAGACCAGGGACTCTGCCTGCCTTCCTGTGCTGTGCTGGGGAGACCAGGGACTCTGCCTGCCTTCCTGTGCTGAGCTGGGGAGACCAGGGACTCTGCCTGCCTTCCTGTGCTGAGCTGGGGAGACCAGGGACTCTGCCTGCCTTCCTGTGCTGAGCTGGGGAGACCAGGGACTCTGCCTGCCTTCCTGTGCTGAGCTGGGGAGACCAGGGACTCTGCCTGCCTTCCTGTGCTGAGCTGGGGACACCAGGGACTCTGCCTGCCTTCCTGTGCTGAGCTGGGGAGACCAGGGACTCTGCCTGCCTTCCTGTGCTGTGCTGGGGAGACCAGGGACTCTGCCTGCCTTCCTGTGCTGTGCTGGGGAGACCAGGGACTCTGCCTGCCTTCCTGTGCTGAGCTGGGGACACCAGGGACTCTGCCTGCCCGGGGTCTGAACGGGAAGTGAGCCCTGCCCAGCGGGACACCGAGTCTGGAAGGCAGGAGCGCAGAGACGCTGCCGTTCTGCCAAGGCTTCGCAGAGTCTGACCCCCGAGCTGGGAGGACCGGGAGGCAGGCGCACGGCACGCGGGCGCAGGGCAGGCGGGGGCTGGGGGGGCACAGCGGGCACGGCGGGTTCCGGCCGTCACTGTGCAAAAGGCTGCTTGCTGACAGTGACAGGCAGGGGCTTCCTTAAAGGCTCTGGGATTGTTCCAGAAAGGGAAACCTAGAGCCTGTTCTCAGCCAGCCCGAGAACTCCGTAGGCCCCCCAACCCTTGAGTAAATCTCTCTCTTCCTGAAGCTAGCCAGACTGAACCTGTCTTTTCTGGAACTGACCTCAGAGCAGGTGTGGACTGAAAATAAAACATCAGCAAATGGACTTCTAAGAGGTTTCTTTACAGACAATTACTGACACTCAACAACTGCATTTTTTTAAAAACCGACTTCAGAATAAAATTCATGTTAAATAGAATACCAGGCATATTTTTCCTTTACTATCCAATGACAAATATTAAGAACCCCTAAAACAGCCCTGGCCGGTTGGCTCAGCGGTAGAGCGTCGGCCTGGCGTGCGGGGGACCCGGGTTCGACTCCCGGCCAGGGTACATAGAAGAAGCACCCATTTGCTTCTCCACACCCGCCTCCTTCCTCTCTGTCTCTCTCTTCCCCTCCTGCAGCCAAGGCTACATTGGAGCAAAGATGGCCCGGGCGCTGGGGATGGCTCCTTGACCTCTGTCCCAGGCGCTAGAGTGGCTCTGGTCGTGGCAGAGCGACGCCCCGGAGGGGCAGAGCATCGCCTCCTGGTGGGCAGAGCATCGCCCCTGGTGGGCGTGCCGGGTGGATCCCGGTCGGGCGCATGCGGGAGTCTGTCTGTCTCTCCCCGTTTCCAGCTTCAGAAAAAAAAAAAAAAAAAGAACCCCTAAAACAAATTCACCTAATGTCTGATTCTGTCCCCAGAAGATAACAGCTCCTAATTCACCGCCGCCACGATTCTTGGGAAGATACGTCAGAAGGACGTCCATCTGGGAGTCTCCGTCATAGTCCCCAGGGACCACACTCGTGATCAGGGTGCTGTGATTCCTGCAAGACACCGGCACTTAGGACATCCAGCCGAGTGAGAGCAGAGAAGGGCACGCTCTATCTGTACCAGACCAAAACATTCTCAACATAAAGCTTAAAATGTCACGGAGCTGATTAATTTCATTCTCTCCTCAGCACCCTAACACCCTTCAAGCGTGCAGGCCTCTCTGGCCTCCAGAATTCAGGACGAACGCAGAGCGGTCTGTTTGTCTTAAGAAACAAGACCAATCGGAAATATATCAAGAAAACCCTCAGTTTCAGGTTCAGCTTGGCTATTTTACATATGAAAGTGCTGTAGGTCAAGAGTACCACGACATCTGGGAGGTATATGTAACATACAGAGGCTCACCGTTGAATCCACTGTTAAAGCAGCAAAGAGCGTCGCTGCCATTTTATCAGTTAAAAAAGAACATTTCTAAAATATTTAACTTTGGATTTTCTTTTCTTTTTAAAGATTTTATTTATTGATTTTATAGCGAGAGGAGAGAGAGGGTGGGGAGCGAGAAGTGTCAACTCGTAGTTGCCTCACTTTAGTTGTTCACTGACTGCTTCTCGTGTGTGCCCTGACCCGGCAAGCCCAGGGTTTCACCAGTGACCTCGGTGTTCCAGGTCAATATTCCATCCACTGTGGCACTGTTTGGATTTCAATGCAGTAAAAGCTAAATAATCATTTTACTTCTGAAAGCTATTGAAGATTCACAATGGAAAATAAAGTCCTTTTACCAAAATGCAATACACTATCAAACCATACATACCTAATTTTAGATTTTCAATTTAAAAATTCGAAAATTATTTAATTAAACTTGAAAACAACATTCTGGAGTCTTGTCATGATCTGTTTGAATGACTCCACCAAAAATGGGCCTTAAATTCAATTTATAGTTAATATTCTACTTAGAGCAAACAGCAAGGCGGTGAGTTTCCAAATAAGACTATGGACAGTTATTTTCTAAATGGCATCAGAATCTAAGAAACACATATATTATTTAGGGTAAAAATAAGGGAAATACAGAAAAGACAGTGAAGAAGCACAATGTGGTAACAGCTTTTTTCTTACACTGCATCTACTCAGTCTGCCCTGGACAGTATACCAAGTGCTTAAGAGCTATTATCTGATCATTGGATCTTCATTACCTAAAACAGGCATTGTTCTCATTGAACAGATTAGGACACTGATGTTTAGAGCAATTAGAAGCTTCCAGCATTAAAAGGAATAGCTGGAATTCAAATTCAGTATGTGGCACCTAAAATTGATCCTTATTACAAAAAACTCTTTTTGGTAATGCCAAACAATACTTTAGAATTCCAATAGTGCTTTAACCTTCCCATGAAAAATGCCTGGTCTTTAAAAACAATCTAGCATGCATGCACACCGCCACACAGCAAGCAGTATTTAATGGGTATACCTCTGCATGGGGCGTGTTTATGTATGAATCTGCAGTAACACATACTGCACACACTTGCCAGTAACACGCATCCAAAAACACTCACAATACAGTGGCAAAGCCCTGGCCGGTTGGCTCAGTGGTAGAGCGTCGGCCTAGCGTGCGGAGGACCCGGGTTCGATTCCCGGCCAGGGCACATAGGAGAAGCGCCCATTTGCTTCTCCACCCCTCCGCCGCGCTTTCCTCTCTGTCTCTCTCTTCCCCTCCCGCAGCCAAGGCTCCATTGGAGCAAAGATGGCCCGGGCGCTGGGCATGGCTCTGTGGCCTCTGCCTCGGGCGCTAGAGTGGCTCTGGTCGCAATATGGCGACGCCCAGGATGGGCAGAGCATCGCCCCCTGGGGGGCAGAGCACCGCCCCTGGTGGGCGTGCCGGGTGGATCCCGGTCGGGCGCATGCGGGAGTCTGTCTGACTGTCTCTCCCTGTTTCCAGCTTCAGAAAAATGAAAAAAAAAAAAAAAAAAAAAAAAAAAAAAAAAATACAGTGGCAAAAAGTACTGAACCAGACAGGAGTATGACAAAGGGTTAGCTGGAAACCACACACAAGCCTCCCGAGAGGACATGGCGGACGGAAGGGCAAGGCCACTCTCAGCTCAGAGGTCTGAGAACAAGGCTCAGGAAGGGAAGGGAAGCTCTTGGACTGGAGTTAGCCTGAGGGGCTCAGACCGGCAGTCATCAGAATGGTGGGGGCCAGAGCGAGGCACAAGGCTGGAAGCAGGTGCAAGGGAAACGTCTGCACTGTGAGTGACTGCCCTTCCTACTGTCCCCAAGCAGGACAGGCGGTTTATTTCTGGGAAGTTTCAGGAGTCAGAGATTTAAGCTATAGCCGAGGGTAAAGTTTTGGCCTTAAGCTAAAAAGGGAGTTAATGGAAAGTCAACAAAAGAGCAGCTTGACACCCTATTTATTCCTGGAAAGCCAATCAGCCAGGAACATTCCCGCGGGGCAGGAGACCAGGGCGTGTCCCAGCACGCAGAGGGTTTCCCAATGAGCTCTTTAGTGCCTTTCTCTCAAATATGAATAGGCACCCCCGCCTCTGAAGAAATCTATGAGTATTAAAGAGAGCCAAAACAAACAACAGCAAGGAATCCGAAGAAGACAGTGACAACACAAGTAAGGAAGGGAGGATTCAAAACTACACATTAAGAGAAAAGAGAAATATGCCCATTAAAAAAGAGCAGTAAAGAAAAGCACGATGAGAAAAAAATAATAATAAGAGAACAAAGAAAACTTCTTGCAGATTAAAGAATATGACAGCTAACATAAAAAATTCAATAGAAGGATTAAGATAACATTGAGAAAACCTCCTGGAAAGGAAAATAAAGCAAAATGACAAAAATACAGTTAAAATAAAGGAACAAAGGGTGGACCCAGGTAATCCAATAACTGACAAGAATCCCTGAAACAGGAAACAAAACATCATCAAATAATGTAAGAACATTTCAAAAAGCCCCCAAGGACAAAAGCCTCCAGCTTGAAGGGGCCCAACAGTGCCAAGCATACAAATGAAAAATAATCTACCCCCAGACACATCATCATGAAATTTCAGCACAAAAGGGATCAAGAAGAGACACTAAGTGCTTCCAAAACTAAAAATAAAACAAGTCAGGTGTGAAGGATGAGGGGAAACAACACTGGATTTAAAAAACAACAGGCTGACCAAAGCGTTCCCAGTGAGCAGGATCAGGTTCTGGCCGTGGAGGACACGCCACGCATCCTTTCTGGTGAATTTCCTGAAGGATGCGCTCCAGCAAAAGAAACGAAGAGGCTAAGAACAAAACAGCAGAAGATCCAAGAAACAGGGATCAACAAAGAACAGCAGGGGGGCCTGACCAGGTGGTGGCGCAGTGGATAGAGTGTCGGACTGGGACGCTGAGGACCCAGGTTCGAGACCCCGAGGTTACCAGCTTGAGCACGGGCTCATCTGGTTTGAGCAAAAGCTCACCAGCTTGGATTCAAGGTTGCTGGCTCAAGGTGAAGGCCCGCGGTCAAGGCACATAAGAGAAAGCAATCAATGAACAACTAAGGTGTCGCATCGAAAAACTAATGATTGATGCTTCTCATCTCTCTCCGTTCCTGTCTGTCTGTCCCTATCTATCTCTGACTCTCTCTCTGTCTGTAAAAAAAGAAAAAAAAAAGAAAGAAAAGAACAGCAGGGGGAAGTCCTCGCACAGTGACAAGGGCAGAGCCCTAGAAAACGACTCAGGGTGGGCAGGAGTGCAGAGGACGCCATGGGGAAGACAAAATGCACAGAGGGTGTACGGCAGGTCTGAGGGGACATCTGAAAAAAAACAAAGGACACGTACACAGGAAACCAGCCTCTGATTTATTTATTTTCTTTAAAAAAGCAATCATTTGGCCCTGGCCGGTTGGCTCAGTGGTAGAGCGTCGGCCTTGCGTGCAGGAGTCCTGGGTTCGATTCCCGGCCAGGGCACACAGGAGAAGCGCCCATCTGCTTCTCCACCCCTCCCCCTCTCCTTCCTCTCTGTCTCTCTCTTCCCCTCCCACAGCCAAGGCTACATTGGAGCAAAGTTGGCCCGGGTGCTGAGGATGGCTCTGTGGCCTCTGCCTCAGGTGCTAGAGTGGCTCTGATTGCGGCAGAGCGATGCCCCAGATGGGCAGAACATCGCCCCCTGGTGGGCATGCCGGGTGGATCCTGGTTGGGCGCATGCGGGAGTCTGTCTGACTGCCTCCCTGTTTCCAACTTCAGAAAAATACAAAAAAAAAAAAAAAAAAAAAGCAATCATTTACTCTAGGAGGGAAAACGGACAGGTCTGAAATTCTGCATACTGCTTGGTTCTGGAGTACCCAGATCCACACAGTGAAAATGTAAGCGATGATTACTGATGTAACTACATGGAGATGATAGAGATTATTTAAAGGTGGCTAATCCTTATCTACACCAACAAGACAACCAATAGATGAGGATGGCAGCTCAATAAAGAACATCTTTTAGAACATGGAAACAAACACCAGAAGAAACAGCTAAAAGTTTTAAAAGTGACTGCGTCTGAGACAGGAATAGAAAAACGGGAAGGAAAAGGATGAAGAGTAGTTATTTTGACTTTAAAAATATTCTAAAAAAATTAAATAAAAACAAGAGTTTAAAATCTTACAAATACAGTAAGTCCTCACTTAACATCACTGATCAGTGAAACCAAATACTAGAGAAGCACTTTTATCACAGGCTAATTGATATAAACAAGAGAGAAGCCTGACCTGTGGTGGCGCAGTGGCTAAAGCGTCAACCTGGAAATGCTGAGGTTGCCAGTTCGAAACCCTGGGCTTGCCTGGTCAAGGCACATATGGGAGTTGATGCTTCCAGCTCCTCCTCCCTTCTCTCTCTCTGTCTCTCTCTCCTCTCTCTCCCTCTCTGTCTCTCTCTCTCCCTCTCTCTCTCCTCTCTAAAAATAAATTAAAAAAAAAAAAAGAACAAACAAGAAAGAAGTTCCTATGGCGTTTCATTATGAACAATGTTGAAGGAAAGATTATGTGGGGACCTGCTGTATATAAAATCACATTGCCTTAATAAAAAAAAATTGGGATTTTTATAAAACTTAATGGAACCCAAGTCTTTTATATCCCATAAGTTTGCTTAACTTTCAATCTTCCAAGAAAAATCATTTGTATCTAAGAAACCTTCTTGTATAGAGGGCAGCTCATTTCTTGTATATACTATTTACCAGTTTCTGTCCTGTCCCTGCTCCAAGCCTGCTGATACCCAGTACTCAGGGACATTTCTCAAGGATAAGTTCTTGTTTATCCATTTATAACTTTCCACTCAATGTCCTAACTCAAGCCCATTTTAAAAACATATTTACGATGAAATATTGTAAAGTCTGAGCGTTTTTTTCAAGTCCCATATGGGGACTTAGAAATTATTAAAAATCTTTTCACACTGATTTGAGAGAGAGAGAAAAAGAGAGGAAGGGAGAGAGGGGGTAGGGGGAGAAGGGGTAGAGGGAAAGGGAAGAGGGGGAGAGAAGAAGAGAGAGGGAGGAGGAGAGGGAGGGGGAGGGAGAGAGGAAGGGGGAAGGAGAGAGGGAGGAGGGGGAGAAAGAGAGAGAGAGAGAAATGCATTAACTTGTAGTTCCATTTAGGTGCGTACTTATTGATTGCTTCTTGGATATGCCCTGACCAAGGATTGAACCCATGACCGCAGTATGCAGGGATGGTGCTCTATCCACTGAGCCACCTAACCAAGGCCTTAAAATTTTTTAATAAACGGTTTCCTAAGTAATCTTTTATCTTTCCATGTACCAATTCGTCCTGCACATAGTTTACAAGTAAATCAACTTAAAACACTGTTTTCGTCAGCTCTTCTTTCAATAAGAACCTGTAATGACTTCCCACTTCTCATGGGATGAAGTTCAAACGCATTCTGATATTTATAAAGGTTCCCCGTCTGCCCTGATCTCATCTTCCTAGTCCCTAACGCTCCCAAGTGACTTCCATCAGGCAAATCCCTTGACTTCCCTCGACTTCCAACAGGCAAATCTTTCTACCTCCTCTCACAACATGCTCTCTTGATAATGCCAGGTCCCCCAAACCCAAAAGCCCTCACCTAAATTCTATTTAAGGTCACACTCCAATCCCATAGTTTTCTAGAAGCTGCCACTTCACACTGCCCTGGTTCACTTCTCCCTGGGTGAGCCAGATCGCAGCCAATCCTTGCTTCTTGTAGTTTCAAAAGCATGTTGGCTCACTACTGCTGGCGGTCACTGGGCTTGAAGCAGTGCCATTCACATAAAAGAAAAATAAGAAGTGCTATTTGAACATTTAAACAATTCATCCTGATTTGAATTCCTTCAAAATCAACCTTAAGAACTCATCACCTACCAGTCAATAAGGAAAAAAAAAATTGAGAACAGAAGTCACTGACCTTTTCCCAGTGAAAAAACCCCCTCCCACAAAACAGCTGACCTGATAAGCCCATGAGTAGAGCTGCTCCCAAGAGCACACTCAGGACGAGGGATGACCACCAGCCCACCCAGGAAAGCATATTAGATTCAAGGTAAGGAGACTGACTGCAGGAACAGACCTCGACCCACTAAATTTTATTTCTTTCTTTTTAAAGTAAATCACTTGTAAGCTCTGCTACATTCACTATTTTCCCAAACAAATTGCTTCCTACTCAGCCCTCATAACAAGTGGTTTTGTGTCTATACTGCAGATGGGTAAAAATGAATTCAAAGACAATCCAAATAGCCATTGCATATCCCTTGTTACACGAATGACTGTTTTACAGAAACAGATATATTGGTACTTACTGTAAGGATACTTTTACTTTGGGTTTAAAATAGGGTGCATTCTGGTCTGCCAAAAAGACGATTAAGTCATTTCCTAAAAGAAACAAATATATGATATTAGAATAATGTTCCCTAGTAAGACGTCTCATCAGTTTACAAGAATCTTCCGGGCACTGTTCTTGACAACAAGACTTTTATTTTACTCCAATTCACCCGCCCTTTCAAGGTTAGTCCTCAATGTCTGATGGAATAGATTCCTGGCAGTACATCACAAATTCAATGTTCAAAGGAAGAATGAACACGGGAAATGTAGTGGGTCAAGACAAACTGAAGCCAATGAATGATGTGACTTAAAAAAAAACCATATAAAGAACATGCCTTATATAAGTCAACGCTTGTCTTCCCCAAACTTAACAACAAAGCCCCTTATCAAGGCTGTTTAGTTCATCAGATAAACCATATGAAGGACACAAGAACTCCTACAGTAGTTATCTGACTCATAAGAACGCCATGATGTATTGCTTAAGCACACTTAAGCTGAATGCTCCAACACCCTCCTCTTGTAGCTCCTACGGAATTCGCCCAGGTTGACGCATTCTTGGAAGGCAATGAGCACTCACCGGAACAGACTTTTTAGAATTGTTTACTCAAAAACAAGCCAGCTTTATCTTTAAAAAAGAAGAATCTCTGTATCCAGTTTGGATAGAGTAGCTACAGGTTTGGGAGTATGCACCCTCTTGGCAACATATGGAATCATACAAAGATGGGGAAAACATGCAGGGTCCACAAGAGGTTCTGGGGTCCTTGCAAGGCACCCCAGGAATCTGGGCCAGGAATCTCTCCGACAAGCTCTGTTAGAAGCACTTCACTCCTCTCTTCCTAGCCCTGACCTTAAACCACAGTACCTGGTTCTGCGGGTTCTCAAGAATGCCAAGACCCTCTAACGGCCACTGTCAGCATCAAGAGTTACAAGAAAGTTTTAGTTATGGTTAAAGCAAGGAGCTCTCATGAACCTCACGCTGGCAAAGAAAGCAGAGACGTGGAAGACCAGAGTAGTGACCAAGGCAAGGAAGGGTCAGCTGCATTCAAATGAGGGGGCAGCTCAGGAGGGGGACGAATCTGCAGGGGGAGAAACCCCTCCCATGGAGGGGGGTGTTAAGTTCGTGTGAGGTGTGGAGAGGTTAGTTAGGGCGTTGGGAGGGCACAGCAGCTTCCATTCCGAAGGCCGGGACCCCGACAGAGGGAGTGGCGGATGAACGAGGTCCGCGTGGAGGCAGGGAGAAGCCCTGCGAGAAGAAATTGTCCAGATGCCCTTTTCCCAGGTCACCCAAGGGGAAGGGAGACGGGAGACAAGCAGACGGGCGGAGGGGCCTGGGCAGGAACCGAGCTACACGGACTCCTGGGAATCGGGAAGCACTTTGGGAAACAGGTGATTCCACGGGGGGTGGGGGTGGGGAGGGTGCGTGGGTGAAGGCCGTGGGCTGCTCCGGAAAAGCCTGGTAGTGTTTCCAGGGCTTTGGGGCCGGGGGTGGGGGTAGGTCACACTGTGGGTGGCCTGGCCCGGTGACCAGGTGGCCAGGTAGCCAGGAGGGGGCAGGTGGGAAGAGCCGGGCAAGCTGTCAAGGATGCTGGAGATCGAGGGCGGGGAGAGAGGGAGGACCGGGCCGCTCAGGGGTCCAGCGTCCGGGCAAGGGGAGCGGGGGCCCCGGGAGCGGCGCAGGGACTCGGGCAGGGAGGGCCGGGCAAGCACTGACTTTCCCGCAGCACGAAGAGGTCCGTCTGCTTGTCGGAGTTGAGGTCTCCGAAGGCCGCCACGGTGCCCCAAGCCTCGGCCCCAAAGAGTTCGGCCGTGACGTTGTGCAGCGCCCGAGCCGGGACCGGCCCGACCCCCAGCAGCGCGAGCGCCCCCAGCAGCGGTGCCAGCAGCACCCAGAAGAGCGGCAGCCGGCCCGCCGCCGCCGCCGCCATGGCCGCGCCTGGGCCCCGCCCGCCGGCCCAGAGCCGCGCTCGACGGCAGCCGGAAAGCACCGCGCCGCCGGCCCGCGGCCAAAAGCGCGCAGCCCGGACGTTCGGACGAGCCGCCGCGGGCTCCTCGCGCCCTCGCCGCCTTGGGCTGCCCCTCTGACGCTCCGGGGGCCGAGGCGCGAGGCGGCAGAGGCCTCGTCCTCGCGCTCACTTCCGGCCGGCGGCCTCACGACAGTGTCGCGCGGAAGGGGGGGGCGGGGCCGACCGGCCGGCCGGCAGAGTTGACAGGAGGCCCAAGGGACGCCGGCCGAGGCGGCGGTCCCAGCGCGATGGCGGGGCTCATGGCAGATGTGGGCTGGACGGCCTTGGAGCGGAGAGCCCGGGCCAAGCGCTCAGGTTTGGCAGGCTGGGGCGCCCCCCTTCCCCCCCAGCTCCCTGGGCGGGGGGCAGGGCAGCTGGGGGTCCCGGAGTGAACTGTGCCCGCGTGCGTCATCTTAGAAAGCAGTCGGCGGTCCGACCTTCCGCCTGATGTCTCCCCGTCCCTTAGACACGAGGGGGTGGCCCCGACGTTACCGCGTGTGTGTCCCGTCCCCCCCCCCCCCCGCCCCAGAAAGTAGATGGTGACACCGACTTAGCCCGGAGGCTTGCTCCTTAGAAATCAGAGTGTAACTTGCCAACGAGAGTGTGTCCTTTTGGGGGTTCCTCCCCCCAGAGTCAGACGGACGGCTTCCCTGTCGCTGTGCTTTCCCCGTTGCCTTATTTCAGATCCCCTGTATATCTCCCCCACGCCCCGGATGCTGAGCCCAGCCTGTTCTCTTTGTGGCAGAAACTGAGGGCCGGGGGTGGGGGGTGGGGGTGCAGGGCTCGGGCCACGGAGAGGGTCCCGTGGAGCCCAGCGAGGGCGCAGAAGGGAGCGGGTCCCTTCCCTAGCAGGTGGCTCAAACCCAAGGCCCCACGACACCGACACCGAGCAGGCAGGCAAGTCGGTAACGGTTCCAGTGTCCCCAACTGACTTCTTCAAAGTGCAAAGTCACGACTTGGAAGTTAGCACTTGGGGCTGGTCACTCCCCTGGAGAGCCAGGGTTGAACCACACTGTCCCTGACTCCCGGCCCGGCCCGCTGGCGGGCTGGCTGGCGGGGTCCGATCTTGAGCTGAAAAGTGTGGCTGTAAACGGGAACCACAAGTCTTCCGACTAAGCCTCTTCCCTTGGGAAGGGCTGGAGCTACTCTGTGTCAGAGCTGGGAGATGCTAATGTCAGTGTGGCGAATGGAAGAAGGAAGTTACTGCCCTAGGAAAACTAACTCTGCCTTTGCATGGATCTTAGGAAAGAAGTTTTGTTTTGTTTTTCTCAGCTAATGTATTAACCACTATGTTACGAGGCTTTTCCCACTTATGAAGTTCTTAGTTGTCTGCCATGCTTTCTGCTTTTTAAAATGTTTTATTAATTTGAAGAAATGATCTTATTTCATAAATCACCCAGAAGAAATTTACTCAATCTTTGTTGCTAATTGCATTGTTTTTAAACCTTAAAAAAAAAAAGAAAAAAAAAAGTTCTGTGCTGGTTGTGATACCAAAGATACGGAGAAAGTGAGAGAGAAGCTCTCAAAAAGTAGCCCTTAGTATATGTGAGTCAATGCACTCACTCGGAATAGTCCATGTATATTTTTCTTCACACTTTTTCTTAATACTTTTGTGTCATATTGAAGTTTCGAGTGGACCACTAACAACGTGTGGATCTGAGTTATAAAGAGTGTTAGAGTGTTATTGGCTTGATAATATCACAGAGTCACCACAGCTTTCTACATGGAGCTGAGCTCTGCCCTACACATATATTTTAAAAAACATTTTTTCTTTCCCCTTAATAAGCAAATAGGGTTTATTTTCTTCTCCAGTCTTTACTTGCTCTGAAATGCATGTCCTAACAGTAAGCTTTGAAATCCTTCCCTTCCTTAACTGAGAAAAAAAAATTCAAATTTTATATCACTATTGTTGAACGAGGTCACTGAAATTCAGTTTCATGTGCAAAGTAGGTTAGCACATAGTGTAAATGTTGGATGGCCTTCCATGTTTACATCATAATAGTAAAAGAGATACCATTTGAAGTCCATACTCCACATCAGATGATGCTTCACATTCTTCCCACAATTCTGAAGTATGGGCTATCAAGTTTCTTTAGTGAATCATTGACGTCCTGTGTCATTACAGACAACAAACCCGATTCTTGTTATATTTAGAAGAATGTATAAACTGAGCTTTGTTTGAAGCTGGGACTAACCTGCCTCTGATGTAGACATCTCTGCAGAGTTCTGAACATTGTTACACAGCACAATCACTTCCCTGCTCTGTAGGGGATGCTACTCTTAGGTTATGTTGGATAAGTGGATATTATGTATTCCTGCCTCAGTCTATATAAGCAACTGTAACTTAACCAAAGCAAAGCAAATTTCCAAGTCACAAAAAGAAAATAAAATTATGATGAACCTGGGTTATTGTCTTTGTTGCACTCTGCATCATGTTAATAACTGCTCACACTGCTTTCAACTGATCTAACGCTGACTGCTTCTAACCTTCACTGAACAGTTGTGAACATTGCTGTAGTTTAGCCTGGGACGCTTAGGGTTAGAGCCAACAATTTGAAATCGCCAGCTCATCTGATGCAGTTATCTCTTCCCCACCAGCTTTCTTAAGGTCTGGTAAGTGTGGAGACCCCAAAAGGGGATCATTTTAAACACCTTTGTTTCTGAAGTTTGATGTCACCAAATGATAGCACTTTGATTTTGTACCTCTTGGGTGGGCCCAAGCCCGAACGCCATTGTCCTGCTACTGTTAGGCTCAGGTTTGCACTGTGCGCTAGATGTGGCCGGTCGTGTTGTTGGGCGGGCATGAGAAGTGACAGCGAGCCTCAGTTGTCAGATGGGTGCGTAGAAAGCGTCTTAAATGATTTTTGTCTTCTTGCTTAATGGAAGCAACTTTTATAAGTTAGGAATTTTTGGTCGAGGTCCCAATTACTTACTCTTCATCAACTCCCTGTGGAGCATTTTCCCAGACAGGGAAAGGAAGGTCACTTGGCCAGGAGATGAAGCAGCTTGCTCCAGGCCCTGTGACTTTTCTTTCAAAGCCATGTGCTTTGCCTCCTGTCCTGTGGCCTCTTGGTGTAAAGGCTGAGGGAGGTGCTGGCACCGTGGCTCCTAGACTGTCGTACAGGTCAGACCCCCACGAACTGGACGAAAGCGGTGGAACTGCTCCTTGGATGAGCACCCAGGATTTCAGAATCAACCTGGAGGAGGGTTACGCATCCAGGAAAGGCATGAATGCATCCCCATTGGAACCCGCCTTTGGATGTGCCAGTCTCACTGTAAGGAAACAAAGGGCTTCTTTACGTGGCTCTGGAGCTGAAATGTTGAGGGGTTTCTTCTGGAGACTGTGACCCACCACGCGCCATTTTAACCTGTTGGTGTGTGAACACGGTGCAAGAAGCCTATTAGAAGAGTTTGCTTTGTTTCTCAGGTACCTTACACAGAACATTCAAGCGTCAGGACCTATGAACAGGTCAGTGTGAGATGAGCAAGCAAAAAATGACAGTAAGCACTTTCTTTCTTTTTGGTTTTATTTTCATTTATATTTCAAATCCTGTTTTGGCAAGATGGAGGAGGAAAATCTTGAAGGAAAAGAAATAACTAGTTCAGGGAGGAATCACAAATGGGGGATAAAAAAGCTACTTTGAGGAATGGAATGATTCTTGACTTCAGTTGTCATCAGATGACAAGAATAGTATATGTGTCATTGCCACTTTTTGATTTCTGATGTGATCTTTGAACTCAGAGAATAAGAGGACATGTATGTTTGGACTGTGTTTTCTTTCCTTTGAGCACCAGGCTCTGTTTTCCAGTTTGACTGTCCAAATAAGGGCTCGCTGGGTTTTCAGAACTAGAACGTCACTTGGCAGTTACGGGGGAACAGAATACTAAGATAAGCTTTCAGGCAGCAGTATCCTGCAAATTTCAACACCTCAGAACTGTGCTTTTAACATTGCATACTGTTTGAAGGCACACACAGGAAGCCTTCCCAGCACCATATTATTAAATTGAAGTATACACAGAATGCGCCAAGAAACAGAATAGAAAAAGACCGAACTTCACGGTTATAAGCCATTTCAGAGACCGATTCCTTATAAGTGACTTGTAATATTTACACTTTTTTTAGAGGTTCCTCTAACCAAATCTTAGTAAGGACTATCAAGAAATACTTTTATCTGTTAAAATAAATACTCAGAGGTGTTAGCATTTATAGGTCACTTACTAATTCGGGAGTGCTGTGTGTATGTTGGAAACCGTTCCCCTATTGTAGTCCCTAGGACATCACCATTCTAGGGAGAGTGTTCTATGGAGTCATTTCGTTTAATGGTCACCTTGGAGCAGGGGTCGGGAAACTTTTTGGCTGAGAGAGCCATGAACGCCACATATTTTAAAATTTAATTCCGTGAGAGCCATACAACGACCGTGTACCTTACGCATTATCCAATAAAAATTTGGTGTTGTCCCAGACAACAGTTGACAGCTGTGATTGGCTCCAGCCACCTACAACCATGAACATGAGTGGTAGGAAATGAATGGATTGTAATACATGAGAATGTTTTATATTTTTAACATTATTATTTTTATTAAAGATTTGTCTGCGAGCCAGATGCAGCCATCAAAAGAGCCACATCTGGCTCGTGAGCCATAGGTTCCTGACCCCTGCCTTAGAGTGTGGCTTCAGAGCTGAATACTCCCCGGTGCTTTTGGCTCGAAACTATTCAGTGTGACCCACAATGAAAGCCATTGTTTTGCTTTTGGAAAATTAGTTTCCAACATAGTTTGATTGTTTTGTGTATTTTAATGCTCTCTGTTCCTCCTGAATTTGCTTCAGTGATTCTGTCTCTGCTTCCGCCCTGTCTAGCGTGTGGCGTGCGCCCTGCAGGTCTCTGTGTGCGGGCTCCGGTTGTGCTCCGACTACCGATGTGCCAGGCTGGGCTGGGGTTGGATAGAAGTTCTCTTGTTTGGACTTCCTTCAATCCAAAGAAAGATCTGGATGTCCAAGTTCGTCTGTTCTCCTTCCTTTCTCCTTCTTTCCTTTCTTTCTTCCTTAGTTCTGTTCTTCCTTTCTGTATTAATTTTTTTTACTTTTTCTCAGTTACTGTTGACACAATATATTCGCTCCAAGTGTACAACATAGTGATTAGCCACTTTTGTACCTTATGAAGTGATTGTCCTGCTAAGTCTAGTGCTCATTGGATATCCAAGTTTTGCTTTAAAGAAAAGTTGGAGTGAAATGTACAAGACAATAAATTTATAGGCAAATCCCACAACCAGGATAAATTAACTACTAGGGAACAGGTGTAGCTTCCAGGATATCAAATTGTTCTGACTTCTTTTTTTTTTTTTGCATTTTGTATTTTTTTGAAGCTGGAAACGGGGAGGCAGTCAGACAGACTCCCGCATGTGCCCGACCGGGATCCACCCGGCATGCCCACCAGGGGACTATGCTCTGCCCATCCGGGGCGTCGCTCTGCCGCTACCAGAGCCACTCTAGCACCTGGGGCAGAGGCCACAGAGCCATCTCCAGCGCCCGGGCCATCTTTGCTCCAGTGGAGCCTCGGCTGCGGGAGAGGAAGAGAGAGACAGAGAGGAAGGAGAGGGGGAGGGGTGGAGAAGCAGATGGGCGCCTCTCCTGTGTGCCCTGGCCGGGAATTGAACCCGGGACTTCCGCACGCCAGGCCGACGCTCTACCACTGAGCCAACCGGCCAGGGCCTGTTCTGACTTCTTGTCACCACTGCAGTCACCAGTGTACCAGCCTGGCCGAGTCACTCAGCTGCAGCAGACACACCAGCATTAGAGCTCAGTCATCTTGTAGTCGTGGTAGCATTTTGTGCCGAGGTAGGAAATGTCTTGACATTTTTACTTTTATTCTTAGATGAGATGATGATTTAAAAATTACTCTTCCTTGGGAATTAAACCTACATGCTTTCAGTTATGAAGTAAGTTGCAGGGATACAGGTACAGCACGGGAAAGTAGTCAGTAATGTAATAATAAATGCACAGTGACAAAGGGTCACCCTCTGACAGCTGTCAGTCTGTTCTCAGTCTCTATGGGTCTGTTTCTATTTTCTGTGTTAGTTTATTTTGCTCATTAGATTCCACATATAAACAAAATCCTATGGTCCTTGCTTTCTCTGACTGGCTTATTTCACTGAGCATAATGACCTCCAGGTCTATTTATGCTGTCGCAAAAGGTAGGAAGGGGTGCCTTCTTTTTTATGGCTCCCTAGTATTCCAGTATGTAAACGGACCACAAGTTTTTTATCTACTCACCTGCTGATGGGCACTTGGGTTGCTTCTGAGTCTTGGCTGTTGCAGTCAACACAGGGGTGTTTGTTTTTACTTTGATTTGATGAGCATCAAAGTAAAGTTTTGTATATTCTGGGCAAACTCAACTTTTTATTTTAATATGTGACACTCTCTTCCTTTAGTAATTGTATAGTAGCCTTGTTTTTGGCCTAACTTAGCAGTCAACAAATCAAAAAGTTCTTGTGGCCTGAAGAGACCACAGGCCTGAGCCTTGTAGACTTTTTCCTTTAAGAGCCTAAGGAAAGTACACATTTTGTGTTCGGCTGTGGGTGAATCTAATCCTGTCTCTGTTGACTACCTGTTTGAACTTGAGTGGATTACTTCACATCTTTGAGACTGGGTCTCCTTGTCTCTAACCTCCCTGAAGGGATTATTGTGAGGATTAAATAAGATGTTATGTGCAGGCCCCGGCCGGTTGGCTCAGTGGTAGAGTGTCAGCCTGGCATGCAGGAGTCCCGGGTTCGATTCCTGGCCAGGGCACACAGGAGAAGCGCCCATCTGCTTCTCCACCCCTCCCCCTCTCCTTCCTCTCTGTCTCTCTCTTCCCCTCCAGCAGCCAAGGCTCCATTGGAGCAAAGTTGGCCCGGGCACTGAGGATGGCTCCATGGCCTCTGCCTCAGGCGCTAGAATGGCCCTGGTTGCAACAAAGCAACGCCCCAGATGGGCAGAGCATCGTCCCCTGGTGGGTGTGCCGGGTAGATCCCGGTCGGGCTCATGTGGGAGTCTCTCTGACTGCCTCCCGGTTTCCAACTATAGAAAAATACAAAAAAAAAAAAAAAGATGTTATGTGCAAGTCACTTTATATTTGGTAGCTGGCCAGTGCATTTAAAATATGTTCTTATCTTCCCTAAAATCTCACATCTTTTACAATATTGCTGATAAATATTTAAGATAGGACTTAACACAAAACCAAACATGGTTGCTTAACTCCTCTCCTTTTTTTGGTGTCTACCCTCAAGTAGCCATTTGGCTAAGAAAACTTGTTGCGCTAAGATACAATTATCTTGAATCAGATTATTCAGAATGTAGCTTTTACTTTATTGTAAGGCTATTTCACTTTTTGTCAATAATCATTAAAAGTCTAAAGAAATTGTAACACTTTCCATGGACACTGCTGTCAGACAGCAGGGGAGCAGCCATTACTTTGTATAGAGTTAGGAGATGTTTCTGTCTTATGTTGGTATGCACTGGGTTCTCTTCAAGTAGGGTGGCATTTTCAGAAGCACTTGTAAATTGTATCCTGCTGGGAATGCTGATCTCTTCTTCCTAGGCCCTGCCCTGCAATCTGAAAAGATTTAGGAGACAGAGGCCACAGGAGATAGTTTAACTAAAGCTCCCTCGCTCTTGGAGCCATTGTCCTCAGCAAAGAGGATACTTCCAAGTTTACTGGTGAGACCATTTCATGAAGAGCCACGGCTTGTCCCACTTCCTTAGAGTGTTCCAGAAACACTCACATGGTGCCTCCCAATAACTGTTTTTCTCCTGCTGTTTTCTTTATCGTCCGACTTCTTTGAGGCCAGAGGAAGGGTAAGAGGAAGCCCAGGACTCCTGATGCCGATCTGGGTGCAGTAATTACTGAACGGGCCTGCGCTATTCCATGATGCACATCTCCAATGTATCCTGGCCTAAACAGAACTCTTGATTTTTTTACTTCTGTTGCAACCCCAACAAGTACCTCCCTTAATCTCCATTTCCATGAACTAAACTGTTATTTTTCCAGCTGCCCAAGCTAAAAATACAGGACGTATCCTTCGCCTGTTCTAGTCAGTTCATTTGCACATCCTTCTGCATCTGCAGACCGTGCACCAGAGTCTGTCTGTTCTGCTGCAGATGCGCCTCCCCAGTCTAACCCTCTGCCATCCTCGGTCTAGGGTGCAGAAATCACGTGGTTTTCAGTCTTCACGCTCTTGCTTCTCTGCAATCTGTTCTCCCAGCAGTGATCAGAATCTTTTAAAAATGTGACTCAGGCAGTGCCACTTCCCTGCGACTCCGCATTACCTTTAGCATAAAGTTCGCAGCCCCCTTCGTGGCTGAGCCCAAACCTCCTGGCTCCTGCCGGCCTCCCTCCTCTGCTGGGGGACCACGGCTCTCCTCCCCGCTGCTCTCCAGCCCGCTGGCTCGCTTGGTTCCTTGAGACCGACTTTGTGTTCATCTCGGCTCTCTGGGGAGCTGTCTCCTCTGGCTGGGGGCTGTTCTGTTGCTGGGTTAGCTTGGCTCTTCGGTTGTCTTTTAGGTCCTCACCTTCACTGTGGCCTCCTTAGAAAGGCCTCACCTCAGGGGCCCCCAAACACGTCGCTCTTAATTTTAATTCTCTCTCCTGTGCCTCTCACTATCTGATATTTTTCTCTTAGCTTCCCTGTCTCAAATCAGTTGATAACAATGAAGTTTATGAGAAATGTCTTTAAAACAGAGGTATTCAAAGTAAGAGCTGTTTTTTTTTTTTAATTTTCATATTTCTGAGGGAATTTATCTTTGCTTTGTGGAATCTTTGTGTGGATTTTTGCTGTTCCTATCAGTTCAGAGAGCCTTGTGTTTGCTTATGTTATCTTGTTTCCACGGAAATACACAGTGAGGCTCAATTAATTGGTCATACCTACTTGATCCTGATTCTCAATAGGCTGTCGCTTTGATAATTATCATTTGTTCAATAACGACAAGGATAGAAAAATATCCTAGCAGGATGTAAAGTTAAGTATTATCATTTAAAGGACTAAAAGCTATTTAAGGCTTAGAAATGGTCACTGGACTCTTTCTCCTCCTGTCTGACCCTGTCCAGTAATAGGTCTTTGTGCCTAAGCTGGCACCAAGTTTAAGCCTCACCTGTCTTATTTATTCTGCCCTTTAAATATTTCTCGAGTATTTCCTCCCCTTTGCACCTCTGCTGTCACTATGTTCATTCAGGACCCCAGAATGAATGTTGTAACCAAATGAGGACTTTTGTGCCTGCGGCTTACGACATCCCTAACAGTCCTCCTCTTTCTAAAGTCTGGACCATGTGACGCCCTTACCTAAACTCCCAGTGGCTCTCCGTCATCTGGGGGGGAAAGCGCAGCCTGGACGGTGTGCTGAGCATCCTCCCCTGGAGACTGCGGCCCCTCCAGCCTCCTCAGTACCGTGTCCTCCGTCGCAGAGCTGCCCTCTGTGCGCCACGCCTACGCCCGGACCCACACTGTTGTCCTGGCCTTGCACCTTTACCGTGAGCTTCCTCTGTGTCAAATAGCCCTTCTCTGAAAGCGCTGTGCACTTCGGTACTAACCCTCCTGGTTCCCCTGGCACTTGCACGTGCCTCGCTTAGCTCTGATGACTTGGCATTGCTGTTAGATAAGTATCGATCCGCCCCATTCTTGGTAACGAAATCCTGCAGGTCAGAGACTGAATTGGTTGTAGCCCCGCCTACAGGGCTTGGTGCCCGGGACTTAAAAGTTGAATGAATTAAGGAATCAGGCTAAAGAGAATTAGTGCGACCTTGGGAGAGAATGAACTTTACAGAACTCTGTGTTGCCTAATTATTTTACCTTTTGATTTGGAAAATAGAATTTGGGGAATTTATTTTCTAGCTATTTTTGGATCAGGACATTTTTACACTAAATGGAGCACCTGAGGTGAGGTCATCCTCAGTGCCAGGGGCCAACTTGCTCCAATTGAGACATGGCTGCAGGAGGGGTGGAGGAGCAAATGGTCGCCTCTCCTGTGTGCTCTGACACAGGAATCGAACCCGGGACTTCCACATACCGGGCCAACACTCTACCACTGAAACAACCGTCCAGGGCCACCCTTGGTGTTCTCTTGACCATGGACAGCCTCTCCAGGGCCCAGCCACAGGCTCGGATGCCTCAGCCCTTGCTCCACACCCTCGGCAGTCTGGGGGTGCCGACTTTTGCTTTCCCTGAAGGGAGACGGGAGGAGGCCCAGGTGACTTACCTGCACTGTTATCAAATGAAACTCGTCAGCAGCATGATTCTTGTTTCACACACAGAGAAGGTCCCACTGTTTAATGGTCCCACTCTGTCGTTGTATAGACTACCTAAGGTACCAAGAAATTTGAACTTGGTGTTAAATTTCAGAAATACGGAAAGGAGGGAGAGGAAAATTATAGACTCCTAAATGAAGTGGAAAGAAATTAGCTTCTTAAATCCTGCTACTTAGAAGTAAGTTCAAAATTTGTCAGAAAAAGAAACAATAATATTTCTATAAAAGTGCTAAACACGGTGCTAAATAGTGCAGTAGAGAAAAGTCTATTTTCACGTGAGACCTCTTCAGACTGGAGCCTGGCAGTGTATATGCATTTAACCTACGGGGAGAGCTCCTTTTATTCTTGTGCATTGCAGAAGTAAGAGGAAGTGACGTCTAGGTAGAGGACAGGTGTGTCAGGTGTACAATGGCTGGAACAGGTCAAGGACACTGCGGACAAGGATGGGGGGCGGATCAGCACGAGCACTGATTGGCAAAGAGCTAAATGTTTTGGGGAAGATTGTTGTTAAAGAAGATTTCTGATAAGAACGTTAATGTGGAAGCATATAGTGCCATGATCATGTATTATTTTCATTTAAGAAATAAACATTTTAAGAGAAGACCTGAGGCCCTGGCTGGTTGGCTCAGTGGTAGAGCATCGGCCCAGTGTGTGGAAGTCCTGGGTTTGATTCCCGGCCAGGGCACACAGGAGAAGCGCCCATCTGCTTCTCCACCCCTCCCCCTCTCCTTCCTCTCTCTCTCTCTCTCTCTCTCTTCTCCTCCCGCAGTCAAGGCTCCATTGGAGCAAAGTTGGCCCGGGCACTGAGGGTGGCTCTATGGCCTCTGCCTCAGGCGCTAGAATGGCCCTGGTTGCAACAGAGCGACGCCCCAGATGGGCAGAGCATCGCCCCCTGGTGGGCATGCCAGGTGGATCCCGGTCGGGTGCAGGCGGGAGTCTGTCTCTCTTCTCTGCCTCCCTGCTTCTCACTTCAGAAAACACACACAGACCTGTGGTGGCGCAGTGGATAAAGCGTCAACCTGGAAATGCTGAGGTTGCCGGTTCAAAACCCTGGGCTTGCCTGGTCAAGGCACATATGGGAGTTGATGCTTCCTGCTCCTCCCCCCCTCCCCTCTCTATAAAGAAAACACACACACACACACACACACACACACACACACACAGAGTGATGTCCTTTCTAAGACCCAGAGGCCAAATTAATGAATGTAAGTTAAGAAAAGAAAAGGAGACGCCTGAAGAGTGGTGCTGGAGAGCTTGTTTCTGACATGACTCAGGCGCATGCTTGTTCATGTTCCTCTCTGCTTTAAGTATTATGGCTCCTGACCATTGACGCCAGGGGAGAATATTTATAGGGTTTTAGGACCTAGGCCGGGCGATGTCAAGGCAGATCTTGCAAGATGGGGAACTGGTTGGGATTGGGCAGATGAGATGACACGATAGCTTTGGATTGGTTGTCACAGTGACTCAAGGTCTTGAAGCACGGCTCGGGGAACAAGATGGCAGTCTCGATCCTAAGCTCTTTTGGTTGGTTCGCGGTCTTACCTCCTAGGAGTTGAAGAGCTGGGTTTTCCTAAGAGGACAGCACTGCCGTTTGATTCCGACCCCCCTCCTTCCCGCTCTTGGTTTCTACAAGATGGAGTGATTACCCCTGCAGAGCTCTGGACCTCGGTAAAGTGCACCGTGACTCAGCAGGTCTGGCTGGGGCCCAAACAACTGCACTCTGAGCGAGCCCCCGCGGTGGGCGTGGCCCCGCTGCTGGTGGGTGGCCTGCACTCAGAGGAGTTAAAGCCTGTCTGTCACACCACCCTGCTCCTTTGTAACATCCTCCTCTCTTCCACGTCTCGCATTTTAGACTCTAGGTCTCAGGGTCTGATGTAACCATCCTCACATCCCCAGCCTTTAACTTAGTCTCTGGATAAATCCGTGTCACCAGCACCCCTGGTTTCTGTAGGCACCACCCACGGGATCCCGTGTTTGGCCGTGGCCGTTTCTGCAGCCCTTCTTCCCACTTCCCTCCCTAGCGTGGCTCTTGGACTCTGCTTGCTGGTCCGCTCTAGGCTCTGCCTTGGGCCTGGGCTGCCCTGCTCCAAATTGCTTTACTCAGCGCAGCCAGGGCGTAGGGGTTGGCAGCCTGGGCTTTTATCCCGAGGCTGTCGCTGTACGCTAATGACAAACGTCGAGGTTTCCAGCAGACGTTACTGGAAGTGACAGGTGTTGTGTGCGTTTCCTGATAGTCCCTGTACTCTATGTGATTTCGGTAATTGCATGTGATATCTCTGTGTCCAGGGGACCGCATGGTCTCTGCTTTAGTGCGCTGCTCTGCTTCAGGACAGAATGGCCGCCTCCGTTTTCAGGGGCTTGTCTAGCCCGATGGATGGAACCGAGAGACACTGTTGGTCGGCCCTAGAAGTTAAGCTGATTTTCCCCCCAGTCCAATTTATTTTCCATGAGCATTTCGTTGAGAAATTGAAGTGCTGACTGCTTGGTGATCTCTGGGGAGGCCCCTCCCTGCTAGTGATGGGGGGGGAGGGACGGGGGGGGGGGGATTTGGCCTCTTTGATATCTTACACAGCTTATCATTTAAAGCAGAATTATGCCGGGGAACACTGGCTCCAGAAGTCTTTTCTTCCTAGGTGTCCTTGTAAGACAAGATTCAACGCTCCTAGAATAAACGTAAAAGAGAGGGTAGGCACTTCAACTAATAGAATATAATTTTGTTTGAAAAGGAGAGGGAACAGCAAGCAGTCTTCACATTAACTACAAAAAAACCGAGCAAGTTCAAGGGTGATTATGGTTTCATGTCACAGTAGTAGTTTCGTTTTATTTGCAGTAGCATAAGCTGAATACCTTAAATATCAATGGTCATGACTCGTTTTCATTCCCATTTTTTGCTACAATAAAACCCTCTTATAACTAAATTACAATGCAAATTAAAGTACAGCAAAATCTTAGGAGTCTCGGTGTTCACCCAGAGTTACACTCTTCCAGTTCTGCATTATGTAAAAAGCTAATAGTCCATAAGAAATACAGTGAAGTTAAGCTACCCGTAGAGTAGACATGAAACAGTTTAAGCTGAACTAGGGCATTTGAATAGTGTGCTGCTTGACGGATACACGTAGAACTCACAGCTTGCCTGTCACAGCATTTCAGTTCTGTAATCTCAGCGGAGGTATTAGAAAGTAGATTAATTTACATTTTAATATACTTATTGGCACATGGATGTGGCGGCCTGTCACTCATCCTATCCCTCTTCCTGAAAGACTTGATTCTGCTCCCCCGGGGTCTTCCTGGAGACAGCGACTTTCTGGAGGGCCTGATGATTGGCCCTCATTAGACGGGGAGGTGGTCAGTGACTGGTTGGTGAATTAAAGTTAGCTCTGAATAGTCGTGCTTCAGAAGTAATTCATTTGGGTGACAACGTTTTCTTGAGGACCTGTTAGCCTCACTGCCACATCGCGTGGGGTCCCAAGGGGAGGGGGACGCACCTTCCTGGCTGTCCGGGAGCGCGGCGGTCTTGTTTCCCACGACTCCTGCACGTTGGCACTGAACCATACACTAACCCACAGGGACTTGAATATCCCATTCACAGCTCAAATCCCGCTCAATTAACTTTTTATGTCTCCTAAAAATTACTGATCATTCAAATCGCTGATTTAAAATCCCTGTGCGAGGCACCCACCCTTGCACTGATCGAGAGGGTTCTGTACTTAGCCTGACAAAGGTTTGCGACCAGCCCTGTGCTCGGTGCTGCAGGAGATTGAAAAGTGTAAGGGCAGACAGTCGTATTCAATGCGCCACGAGCGGCTTGACGGAAAGGATTTTACTTACGCCTCATGACAACCCTGTGAGGGTTATCATTTCCCTCCACTTCACAGGTGACAAGAGCTCGCCCAGGGGGAGCCCAGGTCCTGATAGTTGCAGAGTGGTGTATCAGTGACTGTAGCCCAAGTCTGTCTGTCTTCAAAACCCATGTTCTTCCCAACACCTCTGGGCAGAGGGTGGAGCAGTGGAGAGGAGGCCGATGTACTTGACTGAGCCTTGGGTTGAGTCTTACTCACTGAAAAGTGAAAGTTGGCTCGGAGTCCATGTGGGTTTGGCCAGTTAATGGTTTTATTGTAGGTGGGTCTTTGTAGAAGGCAGTTCGACCCAGGAGTGAGTCACCACGCGGGAGGGTGCACATGGGGACGACAGGGCCACCTCTGTCCTGTTTTACATGGCAGTGATGGACACTCGCCTGCATTCTGATGAGAAGAAAATTAGCTCGCATTCATTATCTATCTACAAAGTCCATATGGTAGATAGTACAGAAGCATTTTTAGTTTTACTCTGGTTATGAATATTTTTATCCCTACAGTCATCTGACTTACTAATTTAATAGTTTCTTGTGATTCTTTTTTTTGCTTAACCTTCGAGACTTTATTCATGTCTACTATACAGAGTATTGTCAGGGCAATTTTTAATTAATGGTAATAACATTCATATTAAATGCATTGCTGAACTTTGTCTAGATAAGAAATATCGGTCAGGTTTCATCAAAGTGGAAGTGTTAAATGGAAATGGTTTGGTTCCATTTTTCAAAAGGCTGACTGGCTTGAAAGTATCATTTTTGTGTTGGCTTGTGTAGAAGAACGTAAACACAGCAAAATGCCTAATGCTGCATGTCTTTACAACTATAACAACAGATGACAAAATAAAATGAAATATTTCTTGTAAAAATGGGGAATGGTGTACAGCAGGGGTTGGGAACCTATGGCTCGCGAGCCAGATGTGGCTCTTTTGATGGCTGGCTGCATCTGGCTCGCAGACAAATCTTTAATAAAAAAAATAATAATAACATTAAAAATAGCCTGACCTGTGGTGGCGCAGTAGATAAAGCGTCAACCTGGAAATGCTGAGGTCGCCAGTTCGAAACCCTGGGCTTGCCTGGTCAAGGCACATATGGGAGTTGATGCTTCCAGCTCCTCCCCTCCTTCTCTCTCTCTCTGTCTCTCTCTCCTCTCTCTCTTTCTCCTCTCTAAAATGAATAAATAAAAAAAAATTTAAAAATATAAAACATTCTCATGTATTATAATCCATTCATTTCCTACCGCTCATATTCATGGTTGCTGGTGGCTGGAGCCAATCACAGCTGTCCTCTGGGACAACACCAAATTTTTATTGGATAATGTGCAAAGTATATGGGTTGTTGTATGGCTCTCACAGAATTACATTTTAAAATATGTGGTTAAAATATGTGGCATTCATGGCTCTCTCAGCCAAAAAGGTTCCCGACCCCTGGTGTGCAGTGAAGGAAATCTTCCCCCTCTGTGTAATTAAATTAATACTGAGCTAAGACTCAGTCATTTAACTCAGAAGTTGGAATGTAAAAATTTTGTTTGTAGTCTAAATATGAAATAATGACTCTGGGTTTCTCTTGAGAAATCTGATAGTTCAGATTAGTATATATTATCCTTTACAAAGTGGCCCCTTTACGAGGCTGTCTGCATTTATTCTAGTGATCAAATGACTTTTAAATCATACCCTTTCATGATGATGTTCAGATCCTCCTGTATGAGCAGTGGAAGACCAGAACAAAGTAGAAGCATAGAGTGAGTTGAATAACTGTGGTTGCCACTGACGAGTGAGTCTTGTTTAATTTCATCGGCCTTCATGAATCATCTGACAGTTGCTGATTCTGAGAAACTTCAGGCAGATCTCAGATATCAGAGGATATTAATTCCGTGTGTTCGGTAAATACATATTTACTGAGAGCTCCCTCGCTATGTGCCAGACACTGTTGGCATCGGGGTTATGACAGAGAACGACCGTTGAGAAAATTTAATAATCTTGTGCTGCTTCTGAATGTATTTTTATTTTATTTTATTTTATAAGGGGGAGTTCCAAAAACTGTTGAGAAAGATTGGAGTTGTTTGAATACAGCTCTGACCTCACCGAAATCATGCTGTGGCAGGGGTACTCTGCCAGACTATAAATAAGCAAGGAAAATGGAATAGCTAATTGAGTGATTGGTATTCATAAGGTCAACACATGAAGCATCAACCAGACTGAATATCCTTAAATAGACTTTATAGGCTGTGCTTCTTCTCTAAAGGTCACTGGAAGAACTTAATATGTTTTTATTAGAAGTAAAACGGAAACAGTGGAGTGGCCTTTTCACATCTTATCTGAATAAGTTGAATAGGCAAATTTCACTTTATTTTTACAAAGTTGTGTTGTTTCTTACTAGCCATGTCATATTTCACATTTAAAATACCCTCCTTACCCAACATGCCGTGGAGCTAGAGACTTGCGAAGTTGAAGGTTTGGATGAGCTGTGGTAAGAGACTGGGGTTAAGTAAGTAAAGGCATACATATGTGTATATGTATAATATATATGCATGTAATTTACATACATACATACACATGTAATTTGGGGAGCCGGCTATTGTTGAAGGCAGAAAGTGAAAGCAAGGCTCGGGGGCCCTTCACTCGCCTCAGCCAGACCTCGGTGTGAGGTGCAGGGAGGGGAGCACACGTGCAGTTTGCCCGCACTGAGCCCGGCGTTCCCACACAGACCGCCTCGCGATGACCGCCACGCAATGACCGCTTCTCAATGACCGCCACGCAATGACCGCCTCGCGATGACATAACTTCTCTGCGCCTCAGCGTCGTGGCAACCCCAGAGCTCCGTCAGGATGAGGTGTTGTGTGTAATATTAGTGGTAGGCTTTCAAAATTTCCCCTTCTTGTTTGAAAAGATTATGCAGGTAGTAAGTGGATGCCTTCTTATATAATGTTTACAATCAGAACCAGGTAAATGTCACCGTCTTCTCCCTAGAAGTCATTGTTTTGAGCAGTTTGCTTCACATCTGTCTGGACTTTTTAAAGTACTTAACTTGTCTATATATGCATGTACACACACCTGTAGTTATCTTTGTTTAGCTTGTGATACATAGTATCATACCGTATGCCTTGTTCTATGATCACACTATTATTTATTTTTGGTCTTTCATGATATTACCAATAGACTACCTCATTTCTTTACGGTTTTAAGGTGTTTCACAGAATGGAGGTGTCATAATTTACTTGTTCCCCAACGGGGCACACATTTATTCCCTCCTGTTTTAAGTTTCTGTGCATGGATGAACTGAGCAGTAGAGAAAATCATGGTTTATGTTTTGTTTCTTTGTTTTGCAAAGGGCTGTTGGTGACGTTGAAGGTGCTCAAAGTGCTGACTCATGTACAGTGTCGTCACATCTTTTAACTGTAAAGTTAACAAAAGCAGTCATTCTGCCCTGGCCGGTTGGCTCAGTGGTAGAGCGTTGGCCTGGCGTGCAGAAGTCCCGGGTTTGATTCCTGGCCAGGGCACACAGGAGAAGCACCCATCTGCTTCTCCACCCCTCCCCCTCTCCTTCCTCTCTGTCTCTCTCTTCCCCTCCTGCAGCCGAGGCTCCATTGGAGCAAAGATGGAGCACTGGGGATGGCTCTGTGGCCTCTGCCTCAGGCACTAGAGTGGCTCTGGTCGCAACAGAGCGACGCCCCGGAGGGGCAGAGCATCGCCCCCTGGTGGGCAGAGCGTCGCCCCTGGTGGGCGTGCCGGGTGGATCCCAGTCGGGCGCATGCGGGAGTCTGTCTGACTGTCTCTCCCTGTTTCCAGCGTCAGAAAAAAAAAAAAAAATAAGAAAAAAAAAGCAGTCATTCTAAAAGTTAGTGGGAAACGTTCTTCAGCTTGTCTCATTATGCAAATCTGACGAGGTGGGGTTTGATGATCACATCAGAGGATCTGGGCCCCGGAGGAGACAGGTGTAACCTGGTCTTCAGAAGTTTCCTGACACACGTTTTTGTCAGCTTCTCGCCTTCTTTTCCTGCCTCCCCACCAAACATGAACTGCCATCTACTGTGTACTAGTTACGGCCCCTGCTGTTAAGTGGCTTCCAACGTTGGTGTAACACATTAATCAGACAGTGAAAATAAGACGTGATGAGGAAGAGCTGTCAGTTGGTATTTGCAAAGCGCTGGAGGAATGCAGAAGGCGGACAGTGAACTCTGCCACGTGGACCACCCAGTTTAGTTCAGTAAATATTTGTTGAGAACTTCCTCATACCGGCATTAGGGACACAGGTAGAGAACATTCTGGAATAACTTGTCCCTTCCCTAGGAGTGTCCTTCTAGTTTTAATCAGTGGAGAACTCTTAAGAGAATTGGAAGGGGGAAGCAATTATCATTTGAAGCTAATGGTGTAATTTAAATCTCAGAGTTGCTTGAAAAGGTATCACCACATGTAGGATTAACATATATGTAATTGTACTCTGGGGACCCTTGCCATCTCCGCAGCTCAAAAAGCAGTATTCTGATCATTTACTGATGGACCGCCGGTGTGGCTTGCATGTAATCTGTACACTCATATACGAGGCGGCCTCTGTCCTCCTGTGCCAGCTGCTCCGCGCCCTGCCAGCCTCCCCTTCTCCGCGTGGGTGTGTGAGTACCTACACACGAGGACTCCGCAGACCCTGTGGCACTGGCGCAGGCTGACCCTCTACGGTACAGGCTCTTCAGACCCTGCGTTGTTCTCCAATAGCGTGTTGTGGAATGCGCCAGTGCAGGGGCTTTGATTATTCTCTGCTTCTTTGTACGTACTTCTTACTTCTTTGTTAGCCTCTATACGTCACAGTCTTCAAAGCTGAGCTTCTCAGGCTTTCTTAGACCTGTTCCCGACTGACGAATCGCAACTCGTAACATGTCCCATGTCTGCGAAACTAGCTGCTCCCCACTAGCTAAGGCAGGAGAAGATCCTCAACTCGCAGTCATTGAAACACTGCTGGACTTCACCTTGCTCAGTTCCCGATGTTGGAGAGCCATGCGTGCAAGGCGGACGGCAGGTGTGGATAGACTCTTTCCTTGGACTAAGATTTCCCTTCTCAAAAGTTGTGTTTTTCTGCTAGAATCTAGGACCTGCAGAAAGATGAAAGTATGCTGTTTACTTTGTTTCAACTTTGTGTCGTATCCAGTATTGAGTGCTACCTGAAATGCTTTTATGCAAATCAATCTACATTGCCCCGGCAATGGAGACTTTCAGAGACCTCATGCAGCCCACAGAAAGCTAAGCTATTTGTAAACATTCTAAGTCCATGATAGGCTTGAAATATTATATAGAACTGTGATAGCTGAGAAAAAATATGTAGGACAAAAGTTGTATTATTAGATACTAGGGTTTTAATATAGTTCTTGAAAATTAAATTATAAATTAATTCAAGAGAAAATGGTCTATTTGAATGCCATAATTTGGGATGTCCTCTGCTTTTAATTGAGGAGTAATGGATCTTTCTATTCAATATTTTGTAACGTAAATTAAAAAAGGACCAATTTGATCTTTTTAAAATGTATAGACTTAACTACTTACTTTAAAAGCAGTCAAGGAAAAAGAAATTTCCAGTGCATCAAATACCTAAATGGGAAAACTTTATTATTTTTTTACGTAATAAAAAACTTAGCAGAAAATTGAGGAGGCTATATATGTAACCTAGGGGTTGTCAAAAACTTTTTTAAACAGAAAGGAAAACTAGAACCAAGTGAGGAAAGGTAGATATAGTCGTCCGTTCAATTTTTTATACAGTAGCACTGGTATACTAATGACAGCTCAGGGGACGATGCTGTTCACAGGCGAGCAAACCGGACGGCGGTGTGGGGGGTCCGCAGACTCACAGTTCCGGGTGGGAATGAAGTGTAGGGAGGCTCTGCTCCAGTCTCAGACCGGTGAAGCCTTGCAGACAAAGGAGCGCTTACGTTTCTGACAGGAATGTGAGTTGTTTTAGACTTTTTAAAAAATGCGATTTGCCAATATTTTGTAAAAGTACATTTATCATTTAATTCAATACTACTTCTGGGCGTTCAGACCAGAGGTGGGCAGACCTTTTCAATCAAAGCCAGATAGTGAATATTTTAGACTTTGCAGACCTCGTGGTTTTTGTTGCACCCACCCAGTTCTCTGAGGCATCTCTGAGGGCAGAGTTGGGAAGAGCTGTAACGCCCTATTGGGTGGCATTTCCAATGTCCAGGTATATATACATGCAGATAAACCCAAGAACATGTGTAGTAGTTAAATGTAAAATAAATTAGAAAGCGTTGACCTTTGTTTTGTTTTAAATAATTATTTAATTGTAAGTTTATATAGTTGAACTTTCAGTTATGGCTTGTTTCATAACCAGCTGCCCAAATTACTGGAAATTTCACAGCTGGCTCCCTCCAGCTGGTACTGGCTGGCCCCAGCGTGTCTGTGTACAGGGACGCAGTGCTGCTCGTGATGACAAAGCTAGGGAACATTGTGCACCCCCCGCGGGAAGTGGAAGTGAGCTGTACCGTGTCCGCCCCCCGGGACCACATAGCACCACTGCCTGGGTGAGCCCCAGGAGTGTTAAGTGAGGACCAAGAGGTAAGGACGGGCTGGTTCATAATCCCATTTCTGTAAACCAAGCAGTGACACGCTCCCCGTTCTTCCCAGGGGGCCACTCTGGTGTCATTGTGCAGACTCAGTTTTAGAAAACCTCTTCACTCAGAGCAGGTCACTCTGTGTTCCCCATCTTTGTCCACAGATCGTTTCTCTCAGACAGAGGAGGAGGGGCTGTTGCTACGTGTGTAGATAACGTCTTTACTTCAGAATGTTGGCTTTCTGCCTAGACATCCAGGGGTTCCCAGTACCTGGGCTTTAAAGTAGCATACTGGACAGAGCGACTTGATGAACATAAATGCTTTAACTCTTTTTGAAAGTAACAGATTCTTAATGCATGCCAGCACGATTCCCCTCCCCCGGTAGATTACAGCTGTTCTCCTGCGGTGCGGTCAGACTCTATGACGTGTCTGTGACGTGCATTCCCCAACCCAGAGGGGGATTAACTGTGACCTCGAGTTGATAATTTCTGGGTGCTTTTCACGTGAATTGGAGACATTACTTAGGCTGATGGGTGAGGTTCAGTCTTCTTTTCATTCAGCAGTGCTGAGAAAGCACGCTTGTCAGGTGAACAGTTTTCTGTATCTATTTTGTGGCAAATGGTCCCGATGATTGTTCTGTAGCTTTTGAGCAGTGTGGTCTGCCAGCCTTTGGGAGTGGTTTTCATGACTCAGGAACAGAAGCAGGTTCTGCTTATAGTCCATGAATACGGCCAGAGTGTCATCCACCTGGGGGACTGTGGAGGCTTCCGGATGTCAGCAAACCGTCTGAGTGTCTGTGGGCTGATGACTTTGGAACATGTCAGGGTTATTTTTTTTTTTTTTCCTTGAGGTTTTGGGGGGTATGATCATTTGACAGAAAATTGCCCAGTCAAGCATGAATGTAGGGATACAGTTTGGATTTCAGGGCATATTAGAAAATGTATTTCTCAAGCAGAATTAATACGATTGAGCTAGTGACTACACCGTGTATGAGTGACACTTGATTTGTTCGGACCAGCATACTCCATGATGAAGTGAGTGGGACTGACTGCGGGGTGAGGGGGGGCCTCTCACAGTCGGACCTTCTGTACTTGTTACGGGGGAGCTCTCTTCTCTCTCCTTCCCGCACTGAAAACCTAAACGGTGGTGACACAGGGCAGTTTGCCTATAAAAAGGACAATTAGATTACTAGGCACTGCTTCATCATTTGTTTGGAAGTTTTGGTTTATCTGGGTGAAAATGACCAAATTTGATGAGTGTTAATTTTTCTTTTAGGCTCAGTTTATGAACCTCTTAAAAGCATCCATCTTCTGAAACCTGATAATGAAACTCTGTGGGACAAGCTGGATCATTATTACAGAGTCGGTAAGCAGCATCTGAGGGAGACCTGGCCTTGGGCATGGCGACTAGTACTTGCCCGGCCTCAGTTACGTCCCGGGCGTCACGCGGTAGCCGTGTCCTCTCATCCGGCCGTCGTGGTAGTTTCCGTGCTCAGTCCACTCCCTGTTCCAACTGCGTGTTAGTACCGGGACCGTAGAAGGCCCGCGACAAGTCACATCTGTCACCAGTGTGTAACCATTTCTAACTCATTGAGGTACAAAAGGTAATCTCAGGTGACTTTTACTAACGTCAGGTCCCTATTTTCCTGCCACTGTTTTGCTTTGTTTTTGCCAGTATCCATCCGGAAATTTTTGCTTTCTATGTGAGTAAGCGACTCTGTGGTATGTGTGTAGGGGTGTCTCTCTGTTCGCCTGACCATGAGTTGGAAATGCCTAATAGTTTTTTTTGTCAGATGGCTTCATGTGCCATATACTTAGCCTAGTGTGGCAAATAGATAAAATTTGATTTATTTGTCTCCCCTAAGGTAAGGATTTTTTGTTGTTGTTTTAACTTCACGTAAAACCTTAATTCAACTTCCTCTGGTCAAGGTTCTGGTATCTATTTTCATGTTACCCTTTTATTATCTTCGTCGCCATAGCTAGTAGCTCAGGAGATCGGCCGGAGTGCCTTGACGGTAAGTTGTTCCTACGTCTTCAAGAGTTTTATATTCCAGCTGAGTTTAGACGCCGCCAAGTTGTCAGGAGTGGGGTGAGGCCGAGGAAGCCTGTGGGGCCAGCCGGCCGGCCAGCTGCACCATTCATGCTTTTCCCGCCTCCATTGCAGTGAAGTCGACACTGCTGCTGTACCAGAGCCCGACCACCGGCCTCTTTCCCACCAAGACGTGCGGCGACGACCCCAAGGCCAAGGTCCACGACAGCCTGTACTGCGCCGCGGCCGCCTGGGCTCTGGCCCTGGCGTACAGGTGAGCCCGCGTGCGCCCTGTCTGTCGCGCCAGGTCTAGGCGAGAGGGGGCTGTTCACCCCAGGCGTGTGGGTCAGCCGTGGCCGGATCGCTGGGCTCTGCTGCCGGCTTGCTGTGTGCGTGCGGCTGTTCGCACCTCCTCGGAGGCCTCTACACCTTGTCGTTTCCTAAGGGCTCACGTGAGACAAGTTGTAAGATGTTATGCCTAGAATTTCTTGTCTCTGGGTTTGCAGATCAGTGAGTTGCCCGTTCTCATTGAGTTGGTTAGGGTTGATCACAGAGGAGTTGACAGTGACCGAATTTCTCACATGATAAAACTGGGGCCCAGATAGCTAAAGATCTGTTCAAAATCACCCAGCTAGTCAATGACAGAGCCAGGGCCAGGACCCCCCAACTCCTACCCCACCCCCAGTTTAGAGTTCTTCTCACTGCACTTCATTGGGTATTACTTGTTAAATCTGGTTGAAAGTCAAGTAATTCTCTGACAAAGTAAAAAAAAAAATCTTTACATGATACGGAATTTCTCCTTTATTTCATTCTGTATCAAAAGTATTCATCTTATTATATATCGAAAACATCCACTGACATTATTGGTTTTAATACATTTAACCCTTATTAAGATTAGGTTTCTGGCCCTGGCCGGTTGGCTCAGTGGTAGAGGGTCGGCCTGGCGTGTGCAAGTCCCAGATTCGATTCCTGGCCAGGGCACACAGGAGAGGCTCCCATCTGCTTCTCCACCCTTCCCCCTCTCCTTCCTCTCTGTCTCTCTCTTCTCCTCCTGCAGCCAAGGCTCCATTGGAGCAAAGTTGGCCTGGGTGCTGATGATGGCTCTGTCCACCTTAGGTGCTAGAATGCCAGTGGATGTAGCTATCATTCATAGAAGACAAAAAAAAAAAAAAAAAGCTGTAAAAATGGCTAGATTAAGAAAGACTAAAGAAATATGACAACCATACACAGTGCATGTGTCTTGATTGAACCCAGTCAAGGACCATGCCTTAGGGCATGCCGGTGGATGCCCATTGGTCGCATGCGGGAGTCTCTCTGCCTCCCCGCTTCTCACTTCAGAAAAAATACAAAAAAAAAAAAAAAAAATAGGTTTCTGAGTATTAATTTTCTGACAGTGACACATGCATGTACCTCTGATTTGAAAATGGTGTCTTTCACATCAACGTGACTCCTTGGTCTTGAATCATCAGTGTGTCACATTTGTAAGGGAAAGTCAGATACTGAGACGATGTGAGGCATGCTTGTTATTGCAGCATCCCTACAAGCATTTCTCCCCCTGTTCTGCATGAGCACAGTGTGGCTTCACTTAGTGTCCAGCTGTTGCTGGTCCCAGGGGTTCAGGAAGCACCAGTAGCACCTTAATCAAGTGGCCAAGCGGGGGGTGGGCAGGCTGACATCAGCACCTTCCGATGTGACATGGTGGTTAAGCGCATGTCACCCACGTTGACTTCCTATCAAAATGGTTAAATGGAGCTACCTGTGTTTTTGGCTTTTTGTAAATCAACTCACCTGAACTCCTAAAAAATGTAGCTATCATTCATAGAAGACAAAAAAAAAAAAAAAAAAAAGCTGTAAAAATGGCTAGATTAAGAAAGACTAAAGAAATATGACAACCATACACAGTGCATGTGTCTTGATTGAACCCAGTCAAGGACCATGCCTTAAAAAGAACCCTGTGAAGTGTATGTTGGGGATAATTGGATGAATTGGATAGAGACTGTGTGTTAGATATAGATACTGTAGTCTCAATATTAAATTTCTCAGGTGTGGTAATGATATCGTGGTTGTCAGGAGACAACCTTTTGTTTTCAGGAGATACCTCTTTGGTGTGTAGGGATGCCAATGTTTATAGTGTGCTTTCAAATAGTGCGGGAAATAAATTATAGGCAGAGGATGCAAGCTGATTTTAATTATCGTTAGTCCAGGTGAAGAGCGGAAGGTTTATTCATTGCAGTATCCTTATGATTCCAACTATTGTAATTATTTTATTTCATAAATAATTATATTCTTTTGATTTATGTGGTTCAGGTTAAACCTATTTCTGAACCTAGTCAATATCACAACATTTGTTAAAGGAAAGTTTAACCTGTACCTTGTGGCATGTTACAGTGTGTCACGTTTCTGCAGTTGTTTCTAATTAGACTTCTGGAAGAAGACATAAGTTTAAATTAGAGTTTAAATATGGAATTTCATTTACTTTTTATATTTGAGAAGGGTAGTGATGATTTCAGAGTGTTGATTTGGAAGAGAATTGCAGATGGGTAAATGTTGTCTATATCAGACAGCACCAGGCAGACATCGAGGAGAAGCTGGTGGCTGTGCCCGGGGGTGGTGGTGCCTTCCTGTCTATATCAGACAGAGGAACACACCAGGCAGACACCGAGGAGAACCTGGCGGCCGTGGCCGGGGGGTGGGGGTGCCTTCCTGTCTATATCAGACAGAGGAACACACCAGGCAGACACCGAGGAGAACCTGGTGGCCGTGGGGGGGGGTGCCTTCCTGTCTATATCAGACAGGGGAACACACCAGGCAGACACCGAGGAGAACCTGGTGGCCGTGGCCAGGGGGGGGGGGCGGGGGGGGCCTTCCTGTCTATATCAGACAGAGGAACACACCAGGCAGACACCGAGGAGAACCTGGTGGCCGTGGCGGGGGGTAGGGGGGGAAGGTGCCTTCCTGTCTATATCAGACAGGGGAACACACCAGGCAGACACCGAGGAGAACCTGGTGGCCGTGCCCGGGGGTGGGGGTGCCTTCCTGTCTATATCAGACAGAGGAACACACCAGGCAGACACCGAGGAGAACCTGGTGGCCGTGCCCAGGGTGGTGGTGCCTTCCTGTCTATATCAGACAGAGGAACACACCAGGCAGACACCGAGGAGAACCTGGTGGCCGTGGCCGGGGGGGGGGGGGGGGGGGGCCTTCCTGTCTATATGAGACAGAGGAACACACCAGGCAGACACCGAGGAGAACCTGGTGGCCGTGCCCGGGGGGGGGGGGCGGGGGGGCCTTCCTGTCTATATGAGACAGAGGAACACACCAGGCAGACACCGAGGAGAACCTGGTGGCCATGGCGGGGGGGGGTGGTGGTGCCTTCCTGTCTATATCAGACAGAGGATCACACCAGGCAGACACCGAGGAGAACCTGGTGGCCGTGCCCAGGGTGGTGGTGCCTTCCTGTCTATATCAGACAGAGGATCACACCAGGCAGACACCGAGGAGAACCTGGTGGCCGTGCCCGGGGGGGGGGGGGGGGCGGGGGGGCCTTCCTGTCTATATCAGACAGAGGAACACACCAGGCAGACACCGAGGAGAAGCTGGTGGTCGTGGCCGGGGGGTGGGGGTGCCTTCCTGTCTATATCAGACAGAGGAACACACCAGGCAGACACCGAGGAGAACCTGGTGGCCGTGCCCGGGGGGGGGGGGGGGGGGGGGGGCCTTCCTGTCTATATCAGACAGAGGAACACACCAGGCAGACACCGAGGAGAACCTGGTGGCCGTGGGGGGGTGGTGCCTTCCTGTCTATATCAGACAGAGGAACACACCAGGCAGACACCGAGGAGAACCTGGTGGCCGTGCCCGGGGGGGGGGGGGCGGGGGGGCCTTCCTGTCTATATCAGACAGAGGAACACACCAGGCAGACACCGAGGAGAACCTGGTGGCCGTGGCGGAGGGGGGGGTGCCTTCCTGTCTATATCAGACAGAGGAACACACCAGGCAGACACCGAGGAGAACCTGGTGGCCGTGCCCGGGGGTGGGGGTGCCTTCCTGCAGGACGGGACCCTCTTTCCCTGGCGTCACATTTACAGCTGCTGTAGGAGTTGCATATACTAAGAGGTGACCCTCGTTAGAGCCAGGAAACAATGAAGCCACAGAGCTGTTTCCACCAATAACATCCGCAGTTTCTTCTCCTTCAGGTTTGCCTGTGGGAAGTAACGCACCAATGACAGGGTGCGAGTGTGCACTTTCTTTGCTAGTTACATGTTTATACAATAAGTAGGGCGTTCTGGTGTAGATATCAGATTAAGACTTCATCCTGTATAAATAGTTTGATCAATACTTGCACAAAGCTTGTGGTCAATAAATCGACTAGAATTAAGTTTCAGGTTGTCTCATTTATTTTTTTAAAATTAAAATTAATCTTCAGCTCATCTTAAAACTTGGATTTGCATACATATAGCCTGCCAGAAGACGCTGAATTGCCGGTTCCCGGTAGAAAATAGAGGACTTACTTTGGCTCACTAGATCCATAAATACATCCTGATGCCTAAGTGCTTCTACTCGAATGCAGCTCATCTTTTACGTTCTCACTCGGAAGAGAAATATTATGGTTACTATTTTATTTGCAGGAGAAAGGAGAAACGGGAGAACGTCATTAAAATAGAAAGGTTCTTTATTTGTGGCTGAATTATTCTGGACTATTTTTAGTCTTGGTGAAATGCTTGTTGAAATTAGAGGCAGAGAAGTATTTTAAAGACAACTTTAGGAAAAATCGGTTTTGTTCTATTCCGAATCATTATTATTTTTTAGACGAGAGAGGAGTTGTACACAGAACAGTTCATGGAGCTCACTGTTTCCAGCTGTGCTGTTTCCTCTCTGGCTCAGGGTCTGGTCCACTGTTACCCGCGCTCTAATTCTCCTCGATTAAAGCGCTGGTGCCTGGCATGGGCGGAACTGGAGCAGAGAGCAGACCGTGCTCGTTTCACTGCAGTGCCCACACGTGAGGGGAGGATTGATCGTCTCATGACGGCTAGCTTAACCTTTCCCTGACATTCTCTGTACTGTGCTGAACTTGGTCATCCTCCTTCCTAGTAGTGGCGTGTGGATCTGCAGCTAGACGACCAGGTCACTGTCATCTACTTTGGAAGGAGACAGGTGACATCATTTTTTTGCCAAGTGAGGGATGATCGCCAGGTACCTTTTTTAAGATTTAGTGAAATAACGAATAAGCTCCTTTTGGTTTTCAGTAGTGGGTGACTCTTCTCCACCTTCGGAAGGCTGCCGATCAATAATGGGGACAGAATAACTGAAGGACAAGGGAACATCTTAGTTTAACAGTTAGTTTTTAGCTGTTCTTTCTTTTTAGAAGCTAGTGATGTAAACAGTGGTCCATTGATTTTAAAGTAAGACCTGAAAATATAAAATTTCCCACCCAGATCCATTCCGTGCCCTAGTGGATGTGTGTTCAGTTGAGGGTGCCTGTAACTGAAGTGCCCGCCTTTGCTTTTTACGTGGTTATTTAATAGCATGTGGTGGGGAAAGAGGGTCTGTGCCTGGCCTGGCCCGCGCTCCCTTCAATCCGGCGGCACCGTGTAACCCAGAGGGATTGGTGGTAAAGATTGCCTCTCAGTCTGTAACAGTGAGTTTTGAAAATCTTTTGGTAGATTCATTTTCTAATACAGAAACTTGCAGCCTTTAAAATTCTAAATTTAAAAAAAATTAAAATTTCGGCCAAGTCGATGTGGTAAATAACGTATGCTGTGTTTAAAGCAACTGGTCTACTTTCCTTAAAAGGAAAAATCAGCACAAGAGTCACCATAGGATTCCCCCCCCCCCTTTTTCTAATTGCAGCATTTCTAAGCCTCTGCTGGGAAAACCGTTTCACTGCTCAGAAGGAGGAGGCGTTGTCAGAACACAGGATTAGCCAGATAGTTTAAATTCTTAATTATCAAAAGCTCTGCTCCCTTTTCAAATCCGTTTCCCACTTCTTTCACGAGTTATCTCTCCCGCCCAGGCGCATTGACGATGACAGGGGACGGACCCACGAGCTGGAGCACTCGGCCATCAAATGCATGCGCGGGATTCTCTACTGCTACATGCGGCAAGCCGATAAGGTAAGCACGGCGGCTTGGACCGCAGCCCGCACGTCGTCCGTCCGGGAGGATTAATTCAGCCCATACGTACGGGCAGTAGCACCCTCTGCAGAGGAGTGCACCTCCAGACGGTGCAGCCCCGCCAGGGGCGCTTAGGTAGGCCCCAGCAGCCTCTGCCTCCCAGCCCCTGGCTTTCAAACTCCGACATTGAAGAAACACCTGAGCGCCAGGGGCGACTGAGTGTCGTTATTCAGACTTCAGTTTCGTTTGTAGTTTGGACCTGCTGTTTGCTCAGTGAAGACTTGGTTCTCAGGAACCCCACAGTAGCCATAATTCTGCTCTGTGTTATAAGTAACTGGAGAAAACCCTGAGCAGATCTCCCTCTGGCCACACGGCTGCTCTGACCTAAGGAAGACTTTGGTGGAGAGATCTAGCACTTCCTTCCCATGTGACAAGGACAGGAGGTGCAGACTCGGAAAGCTGCCGGGGTTGTCGCGGGAACTGCAGAGACACCTGTATGTGATAAACTTGTCACCTGCAAAGCTCCACACAGGTAGAGGAATAAGGCGTCCCCCGCTTACCGACAGCTCTACATCCCCTCGTCCTAGGACTACGTGTCCATGTGCATGCACGTGTGTGGCATGTGACCCTAGGGCCACCTCCAGGTTGGGAACGTGTTGGCAGAGATGCACACCCGTAACTATATGGGCCATTTTGATTATGTAACATTTTGTATGTTTTTATTGTGAATATTGTTTTAAATTACAACGACAGCGATAGCACATTTTCTCTTTAAGACCTATCTGAGGTTAAAACTTAAAAAGAAAATCATCTATTTTCTGTCACCAAAATACGGCAACAAGAAAATGTTACTTGGCAGAAATAAATTTATTCACAGGCTGGTAATAGAGATAGGTGACACACCTGTAATTTGTCTACTGAGATGTAACTCTGAAAATCATTATAAAGGTTTCTCAATGCTTGGAATAAAGCACTATGTCATACTGACATACTTGAATTAAACTAGTATGCCATATATATTGAAATAATTACGATTAAAGTTATTTTTTTGTAAGTGTGTGAGGTTTACTGTTTGCTTGACATTTATCATTTCATGAATGCTTAATGTCGACGAAGTCAACTTCTTTTCTCGCAGGGAAGCGTCAAGAGCCATGAATCTCAGCCTTGGCTGAAGCCAGTGGGTCCAAATTAGACCCGTTTATCAGAAGGAGGGAAATGATGTCAGATAAAGTTTTCTCTCGGTGCCTTGCTTAAGTCAATTCTTTCTTTCTTTTTTTTTTTTTTTTGTAATTTAGTTTTTAATTTATTCTGTTGACATGCTTTCAAGGGTCCCACTCAATGTAACACCACCTACACCCCACATCACATTAGTCAATTTTTCATTTCCCTTCCTAAATATCATTCAACCTTGCTAACAGTCTCCACAATTATGCTTTCTTTTGCTTACAGCATGAGTGGGACTTAAGCTGTCTTGAATTCCTTTGCGTATAAAGAATAAGCACTTTTTTCTTACGTCCAGTGGTCGGTCATTAAATTTAAGTGAGTTGTGAGTTTTAAGAAGATATGAATGGCCCTGGAATTAGGCATTTATGCATACCACAAAATGAGGGGCTTAAAATTTTTTAAAGCATTTTTGTGGTCATACAGTGTCTGGATGTCCACACCTGTCAAAGCAGGAGTGGAGGGTGTATATCCCTGTGGCCCCGGACGGCTGGGAGGGGCTGACCCAGGGAAACAGAACCACGTGCCCCGCTCACGGCTGCCTGCCACGCCTTCGGCCTCTTGGGGGGTGCTCACCTCTCCTGCATGATCCCCAGCAGCAGGGAATGCTTCCGTGTTCTGACACGTGAAGGAGGGGTCTTTGGGCCTTTCTTCAGAAACAGAGGAAGCCCGTCTGTAGTGGTCACTCTCTGTGTGATCTTAGGCTTGTCTTCTGCATCTCCTCAAGTCACATCAGGACTGAGGGGTCCGAGGCTGTCTCCTTTCATCAATTACTCACCACAAAACACACTTCCTGACACATTTCCTAAGAATTCCACCTGCGAGGTGTTTTTAAATTCAGGAATTCTGAATTTGAGTGGATAAGTAGAGCTGTCCTTGATCTGCAGAATGTAGAGCAGTCTGGCTTCTGTCTATGATAGTCTTGTCTGTCTCAGTGCTTCCTCATTAACGTTAGGTGTTTTCACCCTTAAATGCCCATATATCTGTTCTCTCGTTTGCTCTGCTCACATTTGCTGGGGAGAGGCATTTATAATTTTTCAAAATGGATTTAATCTGCAAGTTGGAGAGCAGAGATTTGCTTTCCAATAGGCTATGAATATTGCTGTCTTTATTGGCTTAAAAATTTTGTTTAAAATGCTACTAAGTAATTTTTAATTCATGAGAAATCATTAAAATTTTATGAAATTTATTCTTTCAGGATTGCCTTGTAAAGTGATTTTTCCTACCTAACTGCATATTTTAAGGCTATAAATTAAGAATCAAGTTACTGTTTCCTAAACGAGAAGCTATTAATTTACAGTGATTCAAGTTTTCAGAAAAAAATTAAAGCAGCAATTAAAGTAGAAGCAGCGAAAACATTTTTAGATTTTATTTTAGTCTAGCAAATTTTGCTTTAACCATTCTTTACTTTTACCCACCAGATGCCAGACATTGTAAAATACTAATTAATGTCTCCTTGATTGGGTCGCCTTTAAGAGTACCTTTTGTCTATAATTCACATAGAATTCACCCCATTACATTTCAAAGCCTATATAGACTTTGGGTCCCTTTTCTTTTTCCTAAGATGTTAAATTATTTGTCTTTTAGCAGCAGTAAGGCTGAGAGAGTGTAGTTATGTAATTTTCCGAGCACCTTGACTCATCAAGTAGCTGCTTTTCTCCGACACTGTGATTGAAGATAAATTCTCCTGCTGGGCACTCGTGTGCCTGCGCATCACCGTGAGCAAGTTACCTTCGACAGCTCAGCAACATTTTATTAACCTATTCCAGAACCACATCTGTTCATCAAATCAGCAAAGCGGATTTTGTTTTAATTTAACCGTGGTTTTGTCTAAGCACCCCGAATCCTGTCGAGCCCCGAGATACTCGTCGTGGAGGTGTGGGAGGGGCGACCACGCTGACGTCTGTCTGTCTGTGTAGTCTGAGACCGGCGCCCACAGTGGGAGACATTGAGAAGGGACAGCCCTCTTCCTGTGGTTGGGTTCACACTGGACAGGGGACGCACATCCCCGCTGTCCCCTCGTTTTCTCCTTCCCGATGACCCGCTCCAGGTCCTGACTTGTCATTGTGTTGACCTCAGTCACAGGGTGGGCTGTGTTTGTGCATCACTTTATGTGATGATAGAAATGTTCTGTGTTACTGTGCTAAACAATACGGACGCTTCTAGTCACCTGTGGCCTTCGAGCACTTGAAATGTGGCCAGTGTGACTGAGGGACTAGATTTCCAAATTTTATTGAATGTGATTTACTTGGTCCTGTGTAGACAGTGGCTACCATTTTGGATAATGTAGCTTCTAGAAGCTTATAAGATAGCTGGAGATACAGGCAAGTAATAAAAATCCAAGACAGTAGAAGGAACTGAGGGATGAGCACCCTGATGTGGGAGCCCAAAGGAAGGAATTTACTTGGGGCTCAGAAGGGACTTGATAAAAGAAGATGGTTTTTGAGATAGGATTTTAAGGAGAAGAATTTTGAAGGTGAAGAGACTATGTCTCTAACCTTAACAAGTGACACAAGGCAAGGTCACGACCACCCAGAGACTGTCATCCCTTTATACCTTTTCAAAGAGGGAGGCAGCCCACTGCCTTTACAAGGAGCTGTGTGTCGTATCCACGGTCTGTTCCTGCTCGTCCCCTGTGTCCGGGGACCAGCCCAGCCCTTGGCGTACGATTGTGTCAGTAGACCTTTACCAGGTCGAATCGCAAGGACCCAGACGAGTAGGTGGATCGTGTTGTCCTTGGCGTTTGTCGGTGAGATCATGTAGTATTTACTTCGTAGTCTCACGTGGTTAAATGTTACGTCCAATTAGTCAGTAAAGGTATGGACTGTGTTCCCTTAGAATCGTCACCTTAGTGAGGAGAGAGAGTATAGGTGGGGAAGGGAAGGACAGCGGGTTGACAGGAGCATCGGTGACACTCTGTGATCCTGAGAGAAGGAAACAGCACTTGCTGTGTTGGACGCTCCCCGAATTAGAATGTGGCCTGAAGCACTCTGTCACTGAGCGTCCTGTAAGCACTTCCCAGCAGCAGTGCAGTGGGTGCAGACCCAGACACGCTGTCCCGCAGAGGGAAGCCTCCGATAAGATGCAGAACGTTGCAGACGCCGCTGGTAGTGCGCTAACGTGCTCCCCGCTGCACCTGGGTTGCTGTGTCTGTGAAACACCAATTATGTCGTCACCATAACGCTATTCTGTTAGCAGTTACCGGCTTTGTCTGGTTTGTTTCTTGACTCCAGTAACATTTCTGCTTCGTTCTGTCTTCCACCTACCTATATAAAGATGTAACTTTCTCCATGCAAAAGTTTTCATGAAAAAGTAACTTATAATCTCTCATCTTGGGTGAGACTCTGAACGACTAGCTTTATGTCCATTTTATATCCGATTCCAGGTCCAGCAGTTTAAGCAAGACCCACGCCCGACCACGTGTCTTCACTCTGTTTTCGACGTGCTCACGGGAGACGAGATCCTCTCCTACGAGGAGTATGGCCACCTTCAGGTAAAAAGGCTACGCCAGTCTTCTGTACTTACCCCCTACCACAGAGAAGATTCGAGGCTGTGGGCAATTTTTAAAAAAAATGTTGATTTCATAAACTGTTCAACACAGAAGTAGAAAACCAACCGTGACACAAGGGTCAGCGGCCTCCTGGTCCGCACGCACAGACGGGCAGCAGGAAGGGCTATCATGTTAGGGCTGCCCAAAAGCCAGAGCCTGCAGTTTCTTCAGTGACAAAAGCTTCTGCTTGTTCTCACGTTTGAGAGAATTCCAGCGCTTAAGGGCCTTGGGAGTCCACGGCAGGTGATGGGCGGTGACAGCAGGTCAGGAGCTTTGTGGAGTGACAGCCCGTCTGGAACGTGTCAGTTCTCGATAAAGCGAAAGCACGGCCCTGAGGTGAAATTCCAGAGGGCGCTCTGGGGCTGTGGGTGTGTCTTCCGGGCTGTGTTAGGTTTTTATCTGCAGTCGCAGCGCTCTGCTCCCGTAGGGTTTTATGCTTTGCTCTGACTTTCCTGTCTCAGTCTGTGCAGCTCTCAGTTGGGCAGCCTGTGGCCTTGTTTCAGGGACACGAATATTGTACGCACTGCTTGTACCTTTAACGGGTTTTCCTCCTGCTGCTCTTTTGGGTCCGCCATCTTTAGGACAGACGACTTCTATTCATCCTCTTCTACTAAAACAAGAATATCTTTTCACAGTGCCTCTTTCTAGCGAACAGAAATGTCTTCCTTCAGTACAACTCCTCCGGTGCAAGGTCTCCCTTTCTAGAGCACAGAGACTCTCAAACTTATCTGTAACCAATGAATGAGTGAGACTTGGCATTTTAGGAATATGTGGTTTCTCCACCTTCTCTCTGTAATCGTCATATAGTTAGGTTTTATGTGCGTCTTCTTTGGCAAATCAGTTCACTATCTGAAATAGGGTTTTCAGAAGTTAACGGCTCATTTGAGTTGTATCTGAGTTTAAGCTCATTGCCAGGCACTGCAGGGAGGGAGGGAGGTTTTGCAGGCCTGGGTGAGAGCAGATCGCCTGTGGGTTGTGTTTACAGTTCATCACCCGCATGCCATTCCTGCTGTGTCTGTCCTTTAACCTCTCCCCCTTCTGTCCGCAGATCTGCGGGGTGTCCCTGTACCTCCTCTACCTGGTGGAGATGGTCTCCTCGGGGCTGCAGGTCATCTACAACACGGACGAGGTGCGCCGCGCCGGCCCCTCATCGCTGAGGACGGAGTATTGTTATTATTTTACTATTTAAAGCTTATTTTCAGTCTCATCAAGTGTGGATTATCCTTCAGTTCATATGTACTCAGATGCAGGGTTTAGGATATTGGGTCCAAACGTCTTTGTGTTTTCAGTGCAGAGCACTCTGAAAATGAACAGACACGTGGCAGGTTGTAAACCCTTCTTCTGCGAGGCCTCTGTTTGGGTGATCGGGAACAAGAACCGACTTGCAGAAAATTGTAGCAACAGTGAGAGGAAAAGAGCACTCGCAGCTTTTCTCAGTTATGATGTTTCTCTCTCTCTCTCTCTTTCTTTCTTTCACATCCTTTTTAAAAGTAGAAAGGTACTTTTATTACATTGTATTAATTTTATTGTCAGGGCCCCTCAGCCGGGTTCTTGATGTTTTTCAGAAGGTAAATACCACGCTTTTATTCTTACTGGAAATTGGAAGTGAGTTCTGACCCCGCGTGGGAGGGCGTCTCTGTCGCAGGCTGTGATGCTTGAACACACGCAGGCACACCTGCAGGCACACTCGGAGCAGAGCCACAGGTGGAATTCGGGGCTCTTCTTACTGAGATGGTCCCCGCAGTGGGAAGTCCCCAAGTGGGGAGGCTGCTGTGTGTGCCAGTCGGTTGTCCTTCCTCTGGTGACGTAGTAAGGGAAAACACAGCCGTACACTGACCGCCAGGCTGTCAGTGGCCTCATGAAGCCACTGTGACACTGCTGCACGAATCCTGCCCTCTCGTGGTTTATAGTCTTCTAGGTCCTTCCAGCTGTGTTTTCAAATCACAGGAAGGAAAGTTTATTGAGAGGTGAAGGGAAACAACAAAGAAGGAATAGTGATGTGAAGAAATTGATAATGACCCCTAAGGTTTCTTCATTTTGCTTCATCAAAAAATTAATTACATGTTTTCATTTCATCTAAATCACTTCTCATTTTTAAAAATATTGTGAAGTACTGATATTCAGATATTTTGGGTAGGGGGAGGGTTGGGGGACTCCTATTTCAGACCAGCCTCAAGCAGCATCCTAAATGTAAAACAGCTAGAAAGTCCTGGCCAGATAGCTCGGTTGGTTAGAGCATCATCCTGGAGCACAGAGGTTGCTGGTTCGATCCCCGGTCAGGGCACACACAGGAACCGATGTTCCTGTCTCTCTCCTGCTCTCTTCCTTTCTCTCTCTAAAATCAATCAATAAACAAAACAACAAAAAACAACAACTAGAAGAAGTGTGACTAAGGCAAGGACCCAGAACCAGGCATTCTGCCCTTTGTTCTTTCCCGCAGAAGAACCCCAGCGCCGGCTCTGGTCCAGCAGAACCCGGTGGGATGAAGTAGCCGCTAATGACAGCTGCCACCAGCACTCCCTGTGAATGTTGCTAATGGCGGCGGTGGTGAAATTACCTTGGTCAGGGGGTGGCTTTGTTCTGTTTGGTATTTTATCTTCATTTTCAATTATAACATTTACTTTTTGGTTTTTCAATATCTGCCACAGTTCATTTTAAATCTTCCTTTGTCAACTGACGTTTGTTATAAACACAATATTGCTTTAAACTCTGCATTCTGTTTCATATGGCTTATCTGTACTTAAGCAATTTTGATATTTTTCTTCTTAAATTTATTTTCTTTGTTGTTTTCTTAAGCTTTTTCTTGGCCATATAGGCTTTATTTGGTAATATACAGTGTTTATGTAGCCAGTATCAATAAGCCTTGAACGTACACACGTGAAATCCCGGAACAGCCTTGCCCTGGAGAAGCTGCATCAGGGGTCACCTGGGGCGGCGGTGAGGGGCCTACACTGAGTCCTGCAGTGAATGAAGTTCCTTTGAGACGTGATTTTTTTTCTCTTACACACTGAGGCTTTGAAGACGTCTTCCCTTCGGTGTGTGCCGGGTGGGGCGGGGCGCGTGCACTGCCCTTCACAGGGATCTGGTGTTGAGGGGTGGGCACAACGCGGGCGTTCAGTTTGCCATATTGAATCGGACATGATGACTAAATTGAACACCCTGTCGTCAGGTCCAGTAGCCGACTTAAGATAATGCCTTTATTAACATGAGCAGCTGCCCAGACAGCGTGGTTGGCCAGAGGTTGCAGGTTCCATCCCCTGTCAGGGTACCTGCAGGAGCAGATCAGTGTTTCTGTCTCTTTGCTTTCATAGTTTTTTGTTTTGTTTTGTTTTTTGGGGTTTTTTTGGTATTTTTCTGAAGTGAGACTCCCACATGCTCTGGACCAGGATCCACCCGGCATGCCCACCAGGGGGTGATGCTCTGCCCATCTGGGGCGTTGCTATGCCACAACCAGAGCCATTCTAGCACTTGAGGCAGAGGCCATGGAGCCATCCTCAGTGCCTGGGCCATCTTTGCTCCAATGGAGCCTTGGCTGCAGGAGGGGAAGAGAGAGACAGAGAGGAAGGAGAGGGGGAGGGGTGGAGAAGCAGATGGGTGCTTCTCCTGTGTGTCCTGGCTGGGAATCGAACCCGGGACTTCCACACGCTGGGCCAACGCTCTACCACTGAGCCAACTGGCCAGGGCCTCATAGTTATTTTTGAGAGTATAAATTTTATCCAATGTCTGCAATTTCTGCTTGGAAGTTTTGTGACTCCTGGCCTGTTGCTTGGAGCCTCCGTCCAGCCACAAGCTCTGAGTCTACAAGGCTGGGGACCAGTCAGCAGCTATGGAAGGGCAGGAGGGAGGGCAGATTCTGGGGCTGACGGACACAGGCCTCCAGGTTGACCCACCGTGGGACTGACTTGTCGCAGAACCAAGAAATACCTTTTTATCGTCAAAGTTGTACCTGTTTAATATTTCATATGGACATTATAGATTCCAATTATCATCTACTATAAAACAGTACTTTATATGTTTCTTTTTTTTTTTTTTTTTTTTTTTTTTTACAGAGGCAGAGATAGACAGGGACAGACAGACAGGAACGGAGAGAGATGAGAAGCATCAATCATCAGTTTCTCGTTGCGTGTTGCAACTTCTTAGTTGTTCATTGATTGCTTTCTCACATGTGCCTTGACCGTAGGGCTACAGCAGACCGAGCAACCCCCTGCTGGAGCCAGCGACCTTGGGTCCAAGCTGGTGAGCTCTTTGCTCAAGCCAGATGAGCCCGCACTCAAGCTGGCGACCTCGGGGTCTCGAAACTGGGTCCTTCCGCATCCCAGTCCGACGCTCTATCCACTGCGCCACCACCTGGTCAGGCTATATGTTTCTTAATTCATAAGTTGCACAGTCCTCATGGACGGTCACAGAGACACCATTGAAAATTATAGAGAAGCATTGACAGACCTCAGTATTCTTTCCATGGGCACAACCTCAGGTTTTCACTGTCAGTGGCATAGCAGCACCATGGTCTAACACAGTCGTCATAGTAACATCATTGTTGCAAGAATCTCAGCAGGTTAAGTGGGGTAGGCGGGACAGTACTTGGATGTCAGATGGTATCTAATTGTTCTGATCACTATCTAAAGATCTGCTCCTGCGTGCCCTTATGCCTGATTTCTTTTCTTCTAGGTCTCTTTTATTCAAAACCTTGTATTTTGTGTGGAAAGAGTTTACCGGGTGCCCGACTTTGGCGTCTGGGAAAGAGGAAGCAAATACAATAACGGCAGCACAGAGCTACACTCGAGGTAATTCGCTGACTTCTAAGTGTTTGGGTTTTTTAAAATTTAAATATGTGAATTTGAATATGAATAAAAATCAGAGTATTAGATTGGCACTGTGGTTTCCATGTTAATTTTCCTCTCTTTTTTCAGCTCTATATATGATGCAGATGAAACTCATTTAAAATTAAAGCAAAGAGCCTGCTCTCAGTGCTTGTGCACAGCTGCGGGGGGAGCAGTGTCCTTCCCAGCCTCCCCGCGTCAGCACTGGCTACCCGCCTCCCACCCAGGCCCTGACCTTTCTGCCCAGCTACGTCCTGTTCCTTCCCCCTGGGCAGGGATGCTCTTGGGAAGATCAAATCCATTAAAAGCGCCAAACACCCGGGTGTGTGCACCGCATGGGAGACGCCCTCCTGTGTCACAGAGCCGAGTTTTATCCCACCCGCCACGCTCACACCTTGCACGTGCAATGTACCCTAACGTTCATTATCCTCTGGAAGAGGCGCGGTCAGCCTCTTGCACTGCAGTTCCGGTTGGGGGGGGGGTTGAATAAACAGCAAGACTGATGACTGACTCGCTAGTTCATGCAGCTATCAGTCCCTTGGCTCCCCAGGGTGAGGGAATAGCTTTACTGGCTGATTGTACTTTTCAGATAGTCTTAAGTTTACACTCAGGGGTTTGTCTTTTAACTAAAAAGTTTAACTCAGAACTATCCATTGCACACTAAACAATCGAAGGATTTAAAGGCTATGAACCGTAGGTCAGCTTAAATCATTGCGACGTCAATGAAATAGAGAAACAATTTAGGAAGCATTGGGAGGGAGGAGTATGCCCCTCTGGACTCTTTTGGATAGAAGGACTAATCACAGAATAAAAAAGTCAAGCTGATGTAAGATATTTAGTAAATGCAAGACTGGCTGCGAATCGCTTAGCTGTGTGATGTCACTAAGACCTCAATCTCCTCATCTGTAAAATGGGGATAATAATAGGTCCACTCTATAAAGTTGTTGAAACGGTCGCCTCAATGTACATCTATGTTAACATATATATGTATGTGTGTGTGCATATATATATTTATAGTGTATGTGTACATTTATACTGTGTATATATAAGTATATTTATAGTGTGTATCTGTGTGTATGTGCAGTATATATATATATATGACTGTGTGTTACATATATGCAAATACTGGCATAAGTCAGCACTAAAATACAAGAGTACTCACATATTTCAGAATATTTTAATAACGAAGATAGAAACAGAAAGGATCTTCTGGTTAACATCAGTCACCTGATATAGAACACTTCCCTGTAAGTCTGAGTCACCAGGGTCATTTCTCTAACAGAGCAGACGAGAAGCCATCAGTGAAAGGGTTGGGGAGGTAGAGAAGTAATTCGGAGGAGAGTTGAGTTCAGACATTAAACAAATTCTGGCAAATAAAAAGAATAGGAAGATAATGTTTTATTTTAGCCACCATCCAAATTAAGTTCTCAGCATTCCAGATTATCAGTCAAATCATAAGGGAAAAAACTGGACTTCACTAGAAAAGGCAATTTTAAAAAATTGCCTTTTATCAGACCCTTTCTCTGCTTTTTAATCACCATTTAATCTGTGCCAATATGGTCACATGACATTGTTTTCAGTATAAAGTATTTGGGGTAGGGTTTTCTGTTTATAAAAACTGTGGTACAGCCTGACCTGTGGTGGCGCAGTGGATAAAGCGTCAACCTGGAAACGCTGAGGTTGCTGGTTCAAAACCCTGGGCTTGCCTGGTCAAGGCACATATGGGAGTTGAAGCTTCCTGCTCCTCCCTTCTCTCTCTCTCTCTCCTCTCTAAAATGAATAAATAAAGTCTTTAAAAAAAAAAAACCAAAAAAAACAAACAAACCTGTGGTACACAAAGGCCTCACTCAGCGTTGTGGATAGCTCTGGGAAACTGTGACTTGAAGTGAAACGACAGGTAAGGAGCCCAGCTTTGCTGAAGGCTAATTGATAGAAACGAAGGTTAAGTTCCCTGGCCTGTTTCTGGACACGGAAACATCACCAGACTTCTCAGTAAGGACCTGAAACACTTCCAGTGTTTAGACATGGAAAGAAATGTGAACTGTAGATGCATTTAAGAACGACTAATAAAAAACAAGTAAGACTGATTCTCCAGCCTGCTTCTGCCAGCTCAGGGCAAGAGGTGGGACCCCACCCCGGACAGGACGCCTTCCCCCACTGGGCTGCTCACGCACGTGCGTGCACTCGTCCTGGGACAATGCAGGCGCTCTAATCACTGACCTGCACATCTTTGGGGTGTGGGAGGAGGCTGTGGCGCCCAGGGGAAACCCACACAGCCGTGGGAAGGACGTGCCCACGCCAGTGACTGCTGGGGACTGGTGTGTTTTTTCTCGTCGGTGTTGTACTGAAACACCACTGAGCGAGAGGAAGGCATGCGAGGACCTGCTGTAAAGTCAGGAAGAACCGTGGGTGAAAGTTACCGTGAACTCTGAGTGAGGGTGTGGGAAGTCCCTAGTGAAAAAAAATAAACAAAAACAAGGCTCCGAATTGTTCTCTTGTAACCAAGCCCCGGTTTTGACATTGAATTGTTAAAGGTTTTATTTCAGGGCTTGGCGACCACTCTGATGCTCTTTGGTACCTTTGCCTGCAGAGCTGATCTGCGTTCCAGCACGCCCATTTCATTCACCTGATGGGAAGCGAAGTTTGTCATTTCGACTTGGATGATGGGTTTTACACATGGATCAGTTTTCTTCTGATTGCCTATAGTGTAACACTTTACAGGTCTCCAGAATGACTTAACACATATTTCATCAAATGCTTCTTTTTTTTTTTTGTTTTTTTTTTTTGTTTTTTTTTTTTTCATTTTTCTGAAGCTGGAAACAGGGAGAGACAGTCAGACAGACTCCCGCATGCGCCCGACCGGGATCCACCCGGCACACCCACCAGGGGCGACGCTCTGCCCACCAGGGGGCGATGCTCTGCCCATCCTGGGCGTCGCCATGTTGTGACCAGAGCCACTCTAGCGCCTGGGGCAGAGGCCAAGGAGCCATCCCCAGCGCCCGGGCCATCTTTGCTCCAATGGAGCCTTGGCTGCGGGAGGGGAAGAGAGAGACAGAGAGGAAAGCGCGGCGGAGGGGTGGAGAAGCAAATGGGCGCCTCTCCCGTGTGCCCTGGCCGGGAACATCAAATGCTTCTGAGCTAAGATCTCCACAGCCCATTTTGGATGTGTTGTTTCTGGTACCAAAAGGGTCTGTTTTGAAGGCGCTGGAGGAGTTAGCACCCCTGGGCGCAGGGCCCTGGTGGGGTCCTGGGCAGTGGGGAGAGAGCCGCCACCTGCCAGGCATCAAGTCCAACCCTTTAAATCCAAGCCCATTGTTTTGGAAAATATATGCCTTCTGTGTAATGTAAATTGAATCCCAAACCTGATGTTGGCTATTGGGAAGCAAACAGGAAAAGGGTACATTAATTAGTGATGAGGGTCTGTATGCGGAAGCACACAGGAAAAGGGTACATTAACTAGTGATGAGGTCTGTATGCCCAAACAGAAAGAAACAGTTCTGAAACGTGAACAGCTGAATACAATTTTACATCCAACAGCATAACTTCAGTTTTTGACCTTGTTAATTCCTATATTTGCAACCTAAGACTGTAGATGCAAAAAGAATTTAAATCTGATTTTTCAAGAGCTTTTTTTTTTTTTTTTTAAATGGCTGTGTGTTCTATACTCTTGGCTTTTCCAATAAGGAAAGCCATTCATAAAATATCAGATAAGTAACTATCACTGCACCACTTTACCCAGAGAAAGGTGCTTTTAGTGGCCACTTTATTCCACATAGTGCTTGTTATTTAAAGTAACGACTTAGTCTTAAGTCATTTTTGATGGCGCAGCCTGTGAGCTGTGATAGAAGCCGCCATCCCCCTCTCCCCGCTTCGTTCCATGTATTTTTGCCACACTGAGCAACCCACGAACACCCCCACTAAAGCCACAGTGGTGCCAAGTGCTTGTCCTTGAAGGAAGTGTGGCTGGGTGGCTTCGGGACTGAATGTGTGGTGCTCGTGACGAGCAAGAGATGGGACTTTGGCTCCCACGCTAGCCCGTTGTTTTTTTGGATTTCCTGGTGGGTTTGTAAACCACCTGGTCTAAACCTATTATCTTTTGTAGAAAAGAGTTAGTTTATACAACAAACTATCTCCCAAGCACGCCTCACTTTACTTGAGCCTTTTAGCCTCTTCAGTGAATGGCGAAGTCATGCTTTTGCAAAAATCAAAGTGGTATAAATGTTCTGTTGGTAACAGTCACCAAAATTAATACATTCAATAGCTAATAATAGAATAATTTTCTAAGAAGGTCTTGTGCTAGTAAACATTTTTAATTCTAAAGACATTATGTGTTCTATTTGCCAATAAAAAGAGCACATTAGGAGTGTGTTTCATTTTCTAAATAGCTTGATGTGGCCAGATATTTAAATTATAGTGGATAATAAATGAACATATTTGTACATTACAATTAAGTCCATTTTTTTTAACCAATTGCATTGGGAAAGAAGATTAAAACTGAAGGCATTTAACATTTCCTCTAGTCTGGTAACAGTGCTTGTTTCTTTTGTAATGCTTTAATTAGAAGACAATTTCCAAATTCATCCCATGGCTATCCTGTTGCAACATCGTTGCAGACAGAACCTTGGGCTAGCTACATTGTCCCTGTCCTCCAGTACAGAATTGACTGTATACTTGCCTTCTGAATTCCTTATTATTCAAACAGTCTTAGTAGCAGGTGTCCCTCACCCTGACAGTGGAGGACTTCTGGCGTTACTCAGTTATATGCGTGTAAAAGTGTGTGTCCTGGGGCTAACCCGGAAGTCCTGTGACCTCAGGAACCCAGTCTTACAGAAGAGAATGAGCTGAATGACCGTGTCTGCCTGCACTGTGAACACACACAACCCCAGGGTCTCTCCTGATCCTGAGGGTCTATAGTGTAGGGTTCCTGTGCGGGTACTATTTGGTTTTCGTTTCTAGTGTGCGAGCCTAAGTATGAGCAGCCTGCTTGTTCTGGGCCCACGAGAGTTAGGGACCTGACTTAGGTTCTCTTCTGGTTACCTGTTGTTGCACCCCGAATTTAGAGGGATGGAACAACACCCTTTTATCATTAATTCTGATGGTTCTGAGGTTTGATGGCGCTAAGCTCGGGGGTTCACGCTTAGGGTCTCTTCTGTGTGTGCTGTCTGCTGGGGGGGCGTGCTGGGGCTGGAGTCAACTGGAAGGCGTCCCCACTCAGGTATCAGGTTGTTGACTGGGAACCTGGTGGGAGCCGTCTGTCAGAAAGGCCTATCTGAAGTTTTTCCTTACAGGCTTCCTTACAGCAGGGTGGCCAGGGTCCAAGGTCCCGCATCCCGAACGAGAGGGCCAGGCGGAGCCGGACTGCCTTTATGCCCTGGTCTGGGAGGCCATGCGGTCTAACTTGCAGCAGGCACTGTGTGCCTGAGGCAGTGAAACTGGCCGTCTTCAGTCTAACTCGCAGCCTGCACTGTGTGCCTGAGGCAGTGAGACCTGCCGTCTTCAGTCTAACTCGCAGCGGGCACTGTGTGCCTGAGGCAGTGAGACCGGCTGTCTTCAGTCTAACTCGCAGGGTGCACTGTGTGCCTGAGGCAGTGAGACCGGCCGTCTTCAGTCTAACTCGCAGCCTGCACTGTGTGCCTGAGGCAGTGAGACCGGCCGCCTTCAGTCTAACTCGCAGCCTGCACTGTGTGCCTGAGGCAGTGAGACCGGCCGTCTTCAGTCTAACTCGCAGCCTGCACTGTGTGCCTGAGGCAGTGAGACCGGCCGTCTTCAGTCTAACTCGCAGCGGGCACTGTGTGCCTGAGGCAGTGAGACCGGCCGTCTTCAGTCTAACTCGCAGGGTGCACTGTGTGCCTGAGGCAGTGAGACCGGCCATCTTCAGTCTAACTCGCAGCGGGCACTGTGTGCCTGAGGCAGTGAGACCTGCCGTCTTCAGTCTAACTCGCAGCCTGCACTGTGTGCCTGAGGCAGTGAGACCTGCCATCTTCAGTCTAACCCGCAGCCTGCACTGTGTGCCTAAGGCAGTGAGACCTGCCGTCTTCAGTCTAACTCGCAGTGGGCACTGTGTGCCTGAGGCAGTGAGACTGGGCCGTCTTCAGTCTAACTCGCAGCCTGCACTGTGTGCCTGAGGCAGTGAGACCGGCTGTCTTCAGTCTAACTCGCAGCGGGCACTGTGTGCCTGAGGCAGTGAGACCGGCCGTCTTCAGTCTAACTTGCAGCGGGCACTGTGTGCCTGAGGCAGTGAGACCGGCTGTCTTCAGTCTAACTCGCAGCGGGCACTGTGTGCCTGAGGCAGTGAGACCGGCCGTCTTCAGTCTAACTCGCAGCCTGCACTGTGTGCCTGAGGCAGTGAGACCGGCCGTCTTCAGTCTAACTCGCAGCCTGCACTGTGTGCCTGAGGCAGTGAGACCGGCCGTCTTCAGTCTAACTCGCAGGGTGCACTGTGTGCCTGAGGCAGTGAGACCGGGCCGTCTTCAGTCTAACTCGCAGCGGGCACTGTGTGCCTGAGGCAGTGAGACCGGGCCGTCTTCAGTCTAACTCGCAGCGGGCACTGTGTGCCTGAGGCAGTGAGACCGGGCCGTCTTCAGTCTAACTCGCAGCCTGCACTGTGTGCCTGAGGCAGCGAGACCGGCCGTCTTCAGTCTAACTCGCAGCCTGCACTGTGTGCCTGAGGCAGTGAGACCGGCTGTCTTCAGTCTAACTCGCAGCGGGCACTGTGTGCCTGAGGCAGTGAGACCGGCTGTCTTCAGTCTAACTCGCAGCGGGCACTGTGTGCCTGAGGCAGTGAGACCGGCTGTCTTCAGTCTAACTCGCAGCCTGCACTGTGTGCCTAAGGCAGTGAGACCTGCCGTCTTCAGTCTAACTCGCAGTGGGCACTGTGTGCCTGAGGCAGTGAGACTGGGCCGTCTTCAGTCTAACTCGCAGCGGGCACTGTGTGCCTGAGGCAGTGAGACCGGCCGTCTTCAGTCTAACTCGCAGTGGGCACTGTGTGCCTGAGGCAGTGAGACCGGCCGTCTTCAGTCTAACCCGCAGCCTGCACTGTGTGCCTAAGGCAGTGAGACCTGCCGTCTTCAGTCTAACTCGCAGTGGGCACTGTGTGCCTGAGGCAGTGAGACTGGGCCGTCTTCAGTCTAACTCGCAGCGGGCACTGTGTGCCTGAGGCAGTGAGACCGGCTGTCTTCAGTCTAACTCGCAGCGGGCACTGTGTGCCTGAGGCAGTGAGACCAGCCATCTTCAGTCTAACTCGCAGCGGGCACTGTGTGCCTGAGGCAGTGAGACCGGCTGTCTTCAGTCTAACTCGCAGCGGGCACTGTGTGCCTGAGGCAGTGAGACCGGCCGTCTTCAGTCTAACTCGCAGCCTGCACTGTGTGCCTGAGGCAGTGAGACCGGCCGTCTTCAGTCTAACTCGCAGCCTGCACTGTGTGCCTGAGGCAGTGAGACCTGCGTCTTCAGTTGGGAGCTCCTTCCCTGTCCGTGCTCGGACCTCTCCTGCCTGCATGGTTTCCGATGAGCGATTCAGGCTCATTCAGTTGTTTCCCCCATAGGTCAAGTGTTTTCTGTCATTCTTTCTTTTGTCTCCTCCTCTCTGCCACTGATCCCGTCCACTGAGCTTTTAATTTCATTACTGTATTTTTCACTTCTGGAAACTGCCAGCCCGTCCCGTTTCTTAGCCAAGGCTGGCTGTTCTTTCATTTATTTTCCCAGTCCTAGTCATAATTGCTCACCGAGCGTTTTCATCATGGCTGCTTTAAAATCTCCATCAGATACATAATTCTAATGCTGCGTGCTTCTCCATGTGAGCGTCTGTTGATTGGCCTTTATTATTCAGTTTGAGATTATTTTTTGGTCCCAGATACAATGAGTGATTGTTTATTGAGGGTGGGGACATTTTGGGTCTCATATTATAAGACCACGGATATTATTTTCATTTCCTATTTTAGCTGTATTTTTTGACACCACTCTGGCAGGGGCAGGGAACAGGGGTCACCTCATTACTGCCAGGTGAGAATGCAGGTCCAGGGGTTTTGCTGACACGCTGGATGGAGACTCCTCCTTACAGCCAGGCCTGGGTGGGTGTCTGGCTCCCCAGGGGGCCTCCCCTGACGCATCCTGGTTGGGAAGGACAGGAGGACCTCATTACTGGTTCCCAGTGGACCTCCACTAGTGACAGGGAGAGGGTGTGACCTCTGAATACTTGGCAGGAACGGGAACCCTGACTCCTTAGTGGGCTCCTCTGATGCCATCCCAGCAGGATGGGGCGGGTCACCTCCTTACGGGCCGGTAGGGGAAGTCTGGGTTCCACAGACGAGCTCTACTGACACTAAGGATCGAGGGGGAGACTTCTTACCACCCATCAGAAGTGGGAGTCTTGACTTCCTCCTTGGACTTCTCTGATACACCGTGTAGCTCAGAGGGGTCTGTCTGTCCCCATTACAGACGCAGGGAGGAGTGTGAACGTCCAGGGCTCCCACTCAGCCACAGTTGTTTTCTGACTGGTTCTTGTCTGTGAGTTTTCTGTTTTCATAGGCTACCCTTCTCTTAGACCTTTGGCTAGAGAGGGAAGGCTTTTGTGGGCCCTTTTTTATTCTTTTAAATGTGCCTACTGGCATTGCTTCTTCAGCTCTGGTCTGGTATAGACAAGGCAAGAAGGAAACCCAGGAACCTTGGCGCACTGCCGTTCCTGGAATCCCGGGACTCTGAGCCAGACGGACTCTCCGTCTTCCCAAGTCATCGTGCCGGTGTTTGTGTAACGCCCAGGGTGTGCCGTTGTGCTGAGTGAGAGGGTTAAGGACATGCTCGACTCCACTTTCCGTCCATGTGTTTTAGGTTTCTCATCTGTTTACTCTCCCGTGGTACACATACTGCTCACTGGAGAACATTTCACCTAAACAACCCGGAGAAAATGTAGGTTGTGACGACACGAATAGCATAGAACAGTGGTTCTCAAACTGGAAGTGCGTCCACACACCTGGAGGGCCTCTCACACCGACTGTGGGGCCTGGCTCCCAGGGAGGAGAGGCGCCGGCGTTTCTGAGAGGTTCCCAGTGACGGTGACGGTGACGCTGCAGCTCCGGGATCCCCTTTGTCCGTCACGGCCTCGGAGACATGCCGAGATGATGGCGGGTCATTCGTTTTATGTGCTATTAATGACATAGGCCGTTGCTGTTAGAAAAAACATTGCAAAAATAAAGAGTTCAAAGAAGAACATTGCAGTAAGTAAAATAAGCTGGATTTTAGGTCTAGAATACATAAAGGTTGATATTTATAAGATGACAGTGTCGTCTCTTTAATGACATTTGGGTCTTCCCAGTTTTTAGTTTTATTGTATGTGGCATTTGAGAGTTCGAAGAAGTACAGATTGTATTACAAAGGGAAGAATATGGCAAAAAATGAGAGGTGAACATAAAATAGTGCCTATTTTATTAGTCCCTGAGCAAAGAGTATTTGAATGGGTATATCAAACCGCGCCCCATCGTAAATTTATGACATGTGAGATCTTTTTTAAGGCTCTGTGTTGGTGTCAGAAAAGCTCTTTTAGCCCTGGCCGGATAGCCTGGTGGGTTAGAGCATTATCTGGATATGCAGAGATTGCCGGTTCAATCCCTGATCAGGGCACGTACACGAACAGATTGATGTTCCTGTCTCTCTCTCTACCCCCCTTCCTCTCTCTCTAAAAAAAAAAAATCAGTCAGTAAATATATATATATTTTTTAATTTTCTGAAGCTGGAAACGGGGAGGCAGTCAGACAGACTCCCGCATGCGCCCGACCAGGATTCACCCGGCACGCCCACCAGGGGGCGATGCTCTGCCCATCCGGGGCGTTGCTCTGTCGCGACCAGAGTCACTCTAGCGCCTGGGGCAGAGGCCAAGGAGCCATCCCCAGCGCCCGGGCCATCTTTGCTCCAGTGGAGCCTTGGCTGTGGGAGGGGAAGAGAGAGACAGAGAGGAAGGAGAGGGGGAGGGGTGGAGAAGCAGGTGGGCGCTTCTCCTGTGTGCCCTGGCTGGGAATCGAACCCGGGACTCCCGCATGCCAGGTCGACGCACTACCACTGAGCCAACCGGCCAGGGCCTCAGTAAATATTTTTAAAAGAAGAATTAAAGCGTCCTCCTTTAGAAGAAAAGAAAGCTCTTTGACATTGATCGGAACTAACGATGCCCAGCCTGGTTATTGCTGTGCGTGCCTCTCTCTAAAGTTCATCCTTTTCCCCCCTGAGTTACTGAGTGTAAATGACGCCAGAATGAAAACTACTCCCATCGATGGTGCGGCCATTTGTCTAGATCAGGGTGAACTTAGAAACATTTTCCCCAGAAGATCACTAACGATAAAAATGAAAAATGAAAATAGTGACATGTCAGACTGAAGTCCCTCAGACATTCTTCTTCTGATGGAAGTTGTTGTAGGTGTTCATAAAGAGCTTTGCTTGTGAATATTCATCAGCTCGTGGTTCTTATTTTTAAACTCAGCTAGATCAGAGTTATTATAACAAGTTTCCCTTTCTCTTTCAGCTCCGTGGGCTTAGCAAAAGCAGCTCTTGAAGCAATTAATGGATTCAACCTCTTTGGCAACCAGGTAAAAAAAAAAAAAACAACAAAAAACAACAGTGGCAATGACAAAATATGATTAGTATTTTTTAATTACATGTTTAATTAATTTGGCCATTCATTAACCAACCCATTCCTTATGATCAGAGAGTGTCTGAAATTTATGTCGTAGCTCATGGTTGAACAAGCTTCCCTTTTTGAATCTGTTTTGTCAGATAAATTTTAATTTTCTAACTAAAAAAACATTGCTTAATGAAAAAAAAATCTTTTGACCAAGAATTCTTATTATCTTTGTTCAACGACGTTTCCCTCCAGTCCCTTGACGGGCTGTCACGTTTTGAAATATTTCTGGCGTCACAGAGCCTGTTTCCCGTGCTGGTTCTCACGCTGGTTCTGATTTAATGTCTATCCACATACCACCCGGGCAGATGGAGTTTGTGTAACGCATTCAGACAAAGAACCGGAAGTTTTGATCCTAGCTTCACCCGCAACTGACTGTGATCAGATGTCTAAATCTCATTTTTGTTGGAATGAAAGGGAAGCCCTGGGGGTGGCCTTAATTTTTCATAAGCTCTGTCTGTAACCAGCTTCTGCACATAACCAAGTAACCATGGGTGGAGCTGGTGATGGAAAGGAGCGGAATGTAAGAATACACAGCCCTTCTCTGGACCCAGAAGTAGGCTGGTTTTCTTCAGCAGTTTTTATAGTGATTTCTAAAATGGAACGGCCAAGGAGATTTCAGGCTGATGTTATAATTAACCCTAACCAGTGGTTGGCAAACACATTAGTCAACAGAGCCAAATATCAACAGTACAACGATTGAAATTTCTTTTGAGAGCCAAATTTCTTAAACTTAAACTATAGAGGTAGGTACATTCCTTATTGAGGTAGCGCCCGCACGTGGTATTTTGTGGAAGAGCCACACTCAAGGGGCCAAAGAGTATGAATATTATGCCTCCCCTGGAGTTCCCTGTGCCCCGGCACTGAGCCCTGGGCTTACAGCAACATCTCTCTTCCTGAAGAGTTCAGGATTCGTGGATGCCGTCTGTATCTTTCAATGTCTGTCATTCCCTTTTCATCCCTGCCTCATTCTCAATACAGCATTTATATGTGGCTGTGTGTAAAAGATGGAGAAATGGGAGGGAGGGAGGAAGGAGGGAGGGAGGGAGGGAGGGAGGGAGGGAGGGAGGGAGGGAGGGAGGGAGGAAGGAAGGAAGGAAGGAAGGAAGGAAGGAAGGAAGGAAGGAAGGAAGGAAGGAGAAGAGCATGGCATAAATAAAGGCATCGTATCCTCATTTACAACAGGCAGGAAAGATGGGAGCAACTGAAGTGTCCATTGATGGAGGAATGGATACAGAAAAACACACACACACACACACACGCACACACACACGCACACACACAGGAATATTATTCAGCCATAAACGAGAATGAAACAGGCTATACCTTGAAGGGGTAATGCTAAATGAAGTAAGTCGGACAGAAAAAAGGCAAATCCTATATGATCTCACTGACTCACTGATGTGTGGACTGTAAACAAACAAACCACAAAAGCACCAAGGCCGTAGATACCAGAGCTCACTGGTGGTTGCCGGAGGTGGAGGGGAGGGCGGAACGGGTGAAGCCGGTTGGAGGCACAGACCTGCAGTCAGAAAGCGAGGCCTTCGTGTGGCTGTGATGTCAGGGATGTGATGTAAGGCGGTGTGTGTGTTTGGAGAGCGCAGTCCAGACTCTGAGCAGAGTTCCAACTCTCAGCCCCCAAACCCGCCCTTGAGCGGAGTCGGGGCGTCTCCCGGAAGTGGCAGGTTTCGGGAGAAGGAAGATGCAAGCAAATACCCACGGTTAGCCAGATGTTTGAGGACACACACTCATGAAGCACTCACTCTTTGGTGTTCCTGACTCTCACCGGAGCAATCATGGTGCTGCTGGAGCCAAGGACGGAGGGGGAGGGAGGGAGAGAGAAAGAGAGAGGGAGAGACGGAGAGAAAGAGAGAGGGAGAGGGAGAGGGAGATGTATATATATATATATATATATATAGAGAGAAAGAGAGAGAGAGAGAGAGAGAGAGAGGGAGAGAGAGATGGAGAGAGAGAGATGGAGAGAGAGGGAGGGAGAGAGAAAGAGGGAGAGAGAAAGAGGGAGAGGGAGAGAGAGATAAAGGGGGAGAGAGGGAGAGAGAAAGAGAGAGAGAAAGGGAGGGAGAGAGGGAGAGAGAGAGAGATTGCTCATGCCATTCGAAGCTGCTCAAAGCAGTGCCCATGGGGCCGCTTCCCTTTGAACTCGGCAGGCCTCAAATTAATGTGTCTGATCGTTTCAAATAGGTGATAATTAGTTCCAGGGGCACATCCTCCTGGATGATTTTTTTTTTAATTCACTTCTGACTAGGAAGAGCCGCCCACAGCCTCGGGCGATTTTTATCCTGTAAAGCGGGCTGTGTGCCTGAAGCCAGTCCGCTTTGTAAGAAAGAGGACAGCAAACAAGGTCGTGAACCGGCCTTTGACCTTCGTGATTAAAATGTCCAACAGCAGGTAGCCGTGTCCCCCTGGCCCGTATCCTAGGGGCTGGCAGAGGAAGAGACCTGAGCAAATAAGCCATTTATTTTCGGCCAGAAAAGAGGAGTTGGCTGTTTATATTAATCAAATAATGGCGAGAATGGGCGGGTTTGCCCTTTCCACTTCATTATTTATAGATTATGCTACTTAGATTGTCTTTAAAAATTCAGCTCAGGGCAGCCTGATGTGGCAGACAATTACTTTTATTAATTTCCAGCCTAAGAATAAATGATAATTCCTGTTCTTTTCTGTGTGAGGCTCCCAGCATCTCGAACCCACTCATTCCTCTGCTGTTGTGTTCTAACCCCTGCCTGCTCCCCCTTTTCCCCAAATTCAGGGCCTAGCTGTGGTCCTCACCCTTTCCCTGAGACGCCCCAAGTTCCCTGCGTGATCTTCTCCTGTCCCCTTCAGAGGTCACGCATCCTCACCCTCACCCTCCCATCTACCCCGCAGCTGGCACACAGCCACGCCGGCCCAGGACGGCCTTCTGGCCTCCTCGTCTGCTTCAGTGTTCAGCTGGTTCAGGACTGTGTCACGGGGTGGGGGTGGGGGTGGCAACAGAGGTCAACTTCCCTCTTCCTTGTTTTCCGGGAAGCAGAGAAGCAGAGAACACATTTCGCCCCAGTGGCGACCGCGCACACAGCCCCGCTCACCTCAGCGTTGTGGGCGGAGAGGAGGACGAGGGACCGCAGGGCACTCGTCCTGTTGTAGGGACAGCCCCTCCTTCCTTCTTCACTGGCGGGTGTGTCGGGGACAAAGAGGGTTTAGGAAATGATGCTGTGAATGAGAACTCGTTCTGTTTTATGAGCGAATAGTCATGTGTGGACATGGGTTCACAGGAGAAATATATATACATTGAGTCTGATGTATGGGCCTGTGGCCTAGGGCTTTGAATTTCAGTCTAGGTGATTGATTGATTGATTGATTGATTGATTGATTTGAGGTATTTTAGTTTCAGGATGAGAGTTAGGGTGAGAGTTAGGTCATACTGAACCAACAGGATTTTCATGGTTAGTTCTCTCTTCCTTTCCCCATGTGGTTTTCTGAGTATCTTTTTATACGGGAAGCATTCTTTGTATTCCCATTTCATTCTCTTTGATTTTCAAAACATTTAGCTCCCCGGTAAGAGCAAAGTCATGCTTCCTCACGAGTCTGCTCTTGCATAAGGAAAGCTCTGTGGCTAAACAGTAAAAATTTTTTTAACTTAGTTAAGCTTGGTTAGCAACTGATTACCATTTTTTGTTATAGCTGTGTTTTTGGTTGGTTTTTTGTTCTTCCTTGAAAGATATATTTTCATGTGGGAAATCGTATGACTTAGAGATTTGATTTTGAACCCTTGCTGTACTAAACTAAGATTTAACATCCTTTTTCAGTAAAATGGGAACAATAACATCCACATGTGGGGATTAAAGGAGCTAGTCCGTGGGCAGTGTAAGGCCCAGGGCCTGACTCAGTGACTCCTAGCTTGGGTTATCTCATTACTATTATTGTTTGAGACTCTCCTGTATTTATATCCATAATTCTGGATGGTATCTAAATTTGTTTAGTTTGATCATTTAATCGATGTTCTTTATTATGACTGTACAATGAGACTTTAGGAATCTGAATCAGTTTTCGCATTATTCCTTGTCAAAATGTTAGCTAAACTAGTATTTGTATTTTTATTAAAGTAAACATATTTAATTGATTAGTTATCTTATAATCCATACATTTTGATTTATAAGAAAACCAAGGAGAAATGAATGCATTAACATGTGTTGATATTTCTCTCTCTCTCTCTCTCTCTCTCTAAAAATATCAATTAAAAAAAAAAGCACCAGTTGAGAAGGTACATTTCTTGGGTTTGAATTCTGGCTTTGCCACTTGCTAGCCTTGGGCAACTTAATTAACCTCTTGGTATTTCATATTGTTCATTGGTAAACAATAGTACATACTATTATTGGTCCTATTAGCAAGGTTTTTATGAGGTTTAAATGAGTTCATGTACATAGAAAAGTGCTTAGAACGATGCTTGGCACATAGTATGCACTTGATTAGATGTTAGCTCTTACATTTTGATTTATAAGAAAACTAAGGAGAAATGGGGGAAATAGAAAAATAACATTTTTATGATTATAAAACCAATGTTTCTTGCAAGATATGTGAGAAATACTGAACGTATTAAAAAGAAAATTTAAATCAGGTCTGATGCCGCTCTCAAATGCAGCGAGATGTTTGTGTCTTTGCGAAGTGTCTTTGCCATCGGCGTACCCACCTTTCTCCAAGCCCTCCTTCCTCTTCCCTGCCCCAGGGCTGCTCGTGGTCGGTTATATTCGTGGACCTGGACGCTCACAATCGCAACAGGCAGACCCTGTGCTCGCTGTTACCCAGAGAATCAAGATCGCATGTGAGATACCTTTATGATAGTCAATATGAGCTATGAGTTCATGATTCTTCTCTTGGATAAACTTTTATATGCCTATGGTAGATGTGTACAGATTTTTCTAGGGGTTATTTGTGGCTCTATCTTTAGAAAACGCCCCAAGTGGAATAACTTAATTATTTAAAAAGATAACTACTATATAGAAGTAATGCAAGCTTTCCATAAAAGGAAAGAAAGTCCATGAATATGCAAATGTTAATGTAGTCTCTTCTCATTATTTCACCGCTCCACTTCCGTCTCAGGGAGACACATTTGTGTTCATAGGGTTCCACATGTTTTGTGTACTTATGTAATATTTTTACTTTATAAAACGGGAAGAATATTGTTCATAATGCTTGATAACTTCGTTCTGTGAAGGGGCCGGTTTCACGTCTATAAACATTTCTACACTATGGCTGTTAATTTACTCACCTAGCCGTTGGACATTTAGTTTTGTGTTTCTCACCATTATAAACAAATTGTTATGACTAAGTTGTAATGACTAATTATTGGTGTTAGAGTTTTTACACACACTGCCTTCATTCATATCTTCAGGTGTGAGTTCAGTGTTGAGCCTGGAAGAGTCCTTGTTACTGAACAGTTTTATCTCCTCTGTGAGGGTCACTGTGTCACGCCATGAAGAGATCTCTCTGTTCCTCGGAGCACAGAGATCTCACCGGCCGCTGGCCGCCCGGTTGGCGTTTCCGTTACTCCTGCTAGGCTGCTGCTCACGCCCCCCAGGTTCTCACCACCCTCTCTGCATTGTTGCCCAGAACACAGATGCCGCCCTGCTCCCCTGCATCAGCTACCCTGCGTTTGCCCTGGATGACGAAGCCCTGTTCACCCAGACACTCGACAAAGTGGTTAGAAAATTAAAAGGAAAATATGGATTTAAGCGTTTCTTGAGAGACGGGTATAGAACACCATTGGAAGATCCCAACAGACGATACTACAAACCAGCTGAAATTAAGGTATCGAAAAATGTCCCCTATCAGATAGCGTAACAGAGTGGTGAGAAGCACCGATTACGCCTCGGCTGGGTAGCTCAGTTGGTTAGAGCGTTGTCCCAAAATACCAAGGTTGTGGGTTCGATCCCCGGGCAGGGCACATACAAGAATCAACCAATGAGTGCATAAGTAGATGCAACAACAAATTAATGTTTCTCTCTCTCTAAAAACATCAATTTAAAAAAGCACCAATTGAGACGGCAGATTTCTTGGGTTTGAACTCTAGCTTCACCACTTGGTGACCTTGGGCAGCTTAACCACTTTGTATTTCATGTTCTTCATTGGTAAAATAATAGTATGTGCTATCATCGGTCCTATTATCGAGGTTCTTATGAGGATGAAATGAGTTCATATGTACAGAAAAGTGCTTAGAATGACATGTGGCACATAGTTAGCACTTGCCAGTGTCAGCTCTCGTGACAGCTGCTCCTGCTGGGCCCTGTTGATTCCCCAGGTGAGTAATTTCTCTGCTGACTTTGCCTGCCTGTCCCAGACCGTTTACCTTAGATAACAAGAAACACCTCTTTGTGGTCTGACTTTCGTGTGTTAAACAAATGCTGCCCTTTCCTGTTTAACTTAGACACTTCCCTTTGCAATGCAGTCCTCTGAATGTTGAGTTTGAAAATATTTTATATTTCAAATACACATGATTCCACTATATCCAGATGTATACTCACTGGTTTAAGCTGTCCAGAAAATTGTAACACGCCTCACAAAAGGTAAGCATCCATCCACATTGCTGAAGGTTTGCTTTAGTGGGTCAATTGAAAGTTATTTGCTGGCCCTGGCCGGTTAGCTCAGTGGTAGAGCGTCGGCCTGGCGTGCAGGAGTCCTGGGTTTGATTCCAGGCCAGGGCACACAGGAGAAGTGCCCATCTGCTTCTCCACCCCTCCCCCTCTCCTTCCTCTCTGTCTCTCTCTTCCCCTCCTGCAACCGAGGCTCCACTGGAGCAAAGTTGGCCCGGGCGCTGAGGATGGCTCTGTGGCCTCTGCCTCGGGCGCTAGAGTGGCTCTGATTGTGGCAGAGCAATGCCCCAAGATGGGCAGAGCATCGCCCCCTGGTGGGCATGCCAGGTGGATCCCAGTCGGGTGCATGCGGGAGTCTGTCTGACTGCCTCCCCGTTTCCAGCTTTGGGGGGGGGGGGAAAGAAAGTTATTTGCATAAGTGTGGTCATAACCTTGATTCACTCACTGAAGACAGGTTCGGTTTGTGAATCTATATGTAGACGTGCCTAGGCTGGGGATACTACTAGTCGTCCTACAATACACAGTACCGACCCTAAAGCAAAGGGTTATTTGGCCCAAAATGTCAGTAGCGCTGAGGTTGGGAAACCTCAGTGTCAGCTGTCATCCTGTCACCCTGGGTGGCTCCCAGCAGCCTTCCAGCTGCTGTTCGTATTTCTCGTCCTAAAACTCTTATACACTTCCACCTGCCCATCGAGCAAGTACATCCAAGGAGTGAATCCGACCCTGTTCAGTGTTCACCACGGCTCCAGCTCAAAGCCTCAGACTCTCAGCATGACCTCCCAGGCCCTTCCTGACCTGGCTGGCCCGGCCTGCTTGGTGGGTTTCAACTTTCACCATGTCTTCCCTGCTTGTTCCAGAAACACTGAGTTGCTGTTAGATGAACAGACTTGGTGCTTCCGTGCCTCTGTGGTCTGTACTGTTGTGAGGGGCCCTTCGCTCCTCTCCCTGGAGAAACCTATCAGGCGTATCTGAAGTTCCTCCTTTCTTATAAACCCTTCTCTGAGCCTTGGACAGACTCAGGTGGTTTGTTCCCTGAGTTCTGGATACAGCACGGAGAGACATTTCAGAAGGTGTGGCAGTTGGTAGCGTCCACGCCCGCCTCCGCAGGAGGCTGGGGGCCCTGGAAGGCAGGTTCTCCAGTGTGTGTAGCCCTCTGTCTAGCTGACGCTGGGCATTGCTAAGTCATTCGTAAATGTTTTCTGAATGAATGCCGTGTGATGGATTCAACAAGCGAGCTCTCGAAGAATGAGGTCAGAGCATATTTAGTGAAAAAGAACAATGAAACTACTTATAAACCCAGTTCATTTTGTTCTTAGCCTAAACACACATCCTTTTGTATATCCTGACTCTAATTGTCCTAATTAATGTATTGTTCCAATATAATTGTCCTAATGAATTGTTCGTGACATTTTTAATATTTTATTTTCTGTTTCAGCTGTTTGATGGCATTGAATGTGAATTCCCCATATTTTTCATTTACATGATAATTGACGGTGAGTTTTTCTCCTGAAACTTAAACTCGGGGGACCCGTGTCTGCGGAGAGGCGGACAGGAAACAGGGCCCCTTTCCGCTCACGGAATAGACCCCACCTCAGGGACGTTCACTGCTGTGCAGTTCTGTCTGCTTCTCTGCTTTCTGATTGAATGTTCAATCACCTAAAGAATTTAAAAATACCTGGAATTATTATTTTTTTCTTTTTTGTATTTCTCTGAAGTTGGAAACGGGGGAGGCAATCAGACAGACTCCCGCATGCGCCCGACCGGGATCCACCTGGCACGCCCACCAGGGGGCGATGCTCTGCCCATCTTGGGACATCACTCTGCCACAATCAGAGCCATTCTAGCGCCTGAGGCAGAGGCCACAGAGCCATCCTCAGCGCCCGGGCAAACGCTGCTCCAATGGAGCCTTGGCTGCGGGAGGGCAAGAGAGAGACAGAGAGGAAGGAGAGGGGGAGGAGTGGAGAAGCAGATGGGCACTTCTCCTGTGTGCCCTGGTCGGGAATTGAACCCGGGACTCCCGCACGCCAGGCCGACGCTTTACCACTGAGCCAACCGGCCAGGGCCTGGAATTATTTTTTAAAATGACACAACTATTGTCGTATTTTCAAAGAAGAAATTTGTATGTGTAGAAACCACGAATACCATACTCCGTGACATCGTGACTACCTATGTATGTAACATTCATACCGAAGAACAGAGAAATTTCTATTAAAATTCAGTTTTCAGTTCTAAGTGCTAACATGACCTTCCAGAATCGATTTCCTGGGAGAATATTACATGCATTTTCATTCTCCTTTTTTTTTTTCATTTTATTTTTATAACTTATGTAGAAAATTACCAACATAGTTATAATGGGGTTAATAAATTTTTCTAAGGTAAAATGTCTGTAGTGCTCGCTGAGCTCAGATGCTATTGGAATTTATATTTTACGTTTTAGGAGTTTTTAGAGGCAATTCTAAACAAGTGAAGGAATACCAGGACCTCCTGACCCCCGTACTGCATCAGACCTCAGAAGGTACAGTGGGCCGTCTTTTCAAGAAATCCATCTTACTGATAATCTCCTTAATGTTCCTTTGAAATGTGGAAATGATCCCTTTATAAACAGAGCAATTTATAGTAAATTGAAAAAAAAAATGAGTGGGGCCTGGAATGAATTAGAAAGTGTCATCTACTATTTGTTGTAATAAATTTGTTTTTATAAAAGGAGTCCATCTGGCAAGACAAAGATAGTGATGAAGTTGGGTGGCTGTTGTTCTCATTGCGAACTGTAATTGGCCAGGTGGGCCGAGGCTCACCCGTGACCTGCCGGAACTCCTCCGCTCTGTGTGGTCGGAAGGTGATAGAAAGTGGCGGATGGATCTTCACCCAGGTCCCCAGGAAGGCTGTGTTCTGGCGAGCGCTAGAGGCCCCATCTTCTCCTGAAGGCTGCCTTTTTCTGGGAGCGCTCTGGCCTCCTCTTTGGAGTTCTTTCTTGGGCCTTTCGCGTGTCGTTTTGAATGTCTGCTGTGAAGCTAAAATGTCACCTTCCGAGGATAAGTTTAATATTTTAGAAACGATCGAAGGGCCCAGTCTTATGAGCAGGACGTTGGTTCCCATTAAAGGCCAGCAGGGCCCATCAGAGAACCTAGCTGACTTTCCAGCAGGACTCGAACACTGAGCCTCCAGGGCTGTCAGAGGAGACGTGCCAGGTATCTTTGGCGTTTGGAACCATCGCAAATGAAGAATATCTGTCCTCCTGAGTGGCCAGCTTTGAAAACATATTTGTCAGGAAGTTAAACATTGTTAGTTGTTGATCAAGAATGGATGGTGTTGGGCCTGACCTGTGGTGGCGCAGTGGATAAAGCGTCGACCTGGAAATGCTGAGGTCGCCGGTTCGAAACCTTGGGCTTGCCTGGTCAAGGCACATACGGGAGTTGATGCTTCCTGCTCCTCCCCCCTTCTCTCTCTCCTCTCTCCCCCCCTCCTTTCTAAAACGAATAAATTAAAAAAAAAAAAAGAATGGATGGTGTTGTGGGCACAGTGCACAAACTGCAGTCACGGCACAGAGCCCCTTCTGGTCCCCCGCGAAGGCTGTGGGATTCCTTTAGGGGTCCCCCCTGGGCTCCCAGAGTCAGCACTTCACCCTCTGTCTCACCCCGTAAAACACTTGTAACATTAATAGAACAAAATGTTCATGAATAAGCATTGAATTCCAAATTTATATTAAAGCTAATAATTACTTATGCTCGAGACTCATTGTCCAAGGTGAGAGAGAATAGAACGCATGTTGGAATGGAGTCAGACCGTGGAGCGGTCAGGTGTGGGTTGTTGTGTGTTGTGTGGGTAGGTAAGGAAGCCACACTGGAGACTTCATCGCAAGCAGAATGATGTCCGAAAGTGTTCTCTGTGTGTAATAGACTTTAGTATTGGTTTTTCACAAATATTGCTATTGATTGATGCATGAAGAATGAGTTTTAAGGAAACCAGTGCAATTTCATTAGGGAAATTAAGTTCCCCATGGGCTGATTTTGCAAAAACAACAACAACAAAAACTCTTAGAATGTTGTTGTTTCCCTCTTTGTATCGTTGACAAAGGTTCTCGTCTTTAAATAATAATTTCTAGTTTCTCCTAAGGAATATTTTTAAACAGGTTGGTCACAGGGGAAGGCCAATTTTTTTCTCTTCAGTGATAGAGAATGGTAGATAATGGGCTTACTGTTTAAAATGGGGATTTCTTTGCTCTAAGCAATGGCTCAGGGTTATAATTCTTCACTTGTGATTAGCCAGTATCTCATTTGTAAAGCTTCCACAGAATAATCCTATTAAATATCACTTCTTCTCTGTCTCTAAATATTTGCATACTGTGTTTGTTGCTTCCCCGTAAGGTGCTAACATGAAGCATTGTTAAAGAGGATTGTGTGCGCCCTGCCGGGCGGACGCTCACCTAGCACGCTGTTAGATTAGTGTTTACAGCTCAGGAAGCCCCTTCCCGGTGCTCCCGGCAGCTTCTGATCTGAAAGGGGCCCCTCTGGCTGGATTTCTGTAGCCCGTCCACTCCTTTCCCTTCTGTACAGCCCCCCCCCCCCCCCACTGTCCAATCACTGCCGATTCTCCAGGGGAAACTTTGGGGAAGACACTGATTTGTCGTGTTTTAAAATATTTATTTTTGAACTCCCTAGGTTACCCTGTGGTACCAAAGTACTACTACGTGCCGGCTGATTTTGTAGAACTCGAGAAAAGAGACCCTGGTAGCCAAAAGCGATTTCCTAGCAACTGCGGCCGTGACGGAAAGCTGTTTCTCTGGGGACAAGCCCTTTATGTCATCGCAAAACTCCTGGGTGAGTGGGGAAGGCGGGAGTGTTCTCCGCTTGTTATCAAGCCCGTAGAAGTAAGTACATCCTGGCTGATACTTTTCTTGGATTTCGGCGGAGTTCATGCTGTTAAGAGGTCTTGGAGGAATTTCTTGGTATGTAAAAGTATATAGTCCGTTTACTTCGCTGAAGGATAATGGACAGTTTCTGGGACAACAGTCAAACAGGTGGGGTTCCGCTGCGGTCATTTAAGGGGCTGCCTTCAGCTTAGCGGAGTGTTTCCTAGCAGAAGGCTGTAGGAACTTTGAGTCACTTTTATACAACATAGTAAAATTCTGATTTACTGTCACGGTCATATTTGGTCATAGCTTTAGTGAACCACTCGCCAAAGGGGATCGCTTATCGCAAAGTTCTCTTCTTTCGAGTAAATATACAGGTTGGCAGTTCACTCAGGGAGCTAGACGTTAATGAGACCATTATTCCTAGTTCTCTGAAGAATTATTTTTCAGCTACTCCAAAAACTTCAGCTGAAAAGGACTACTCTGGACCCATTGAGATGTAGGCTCATTTAATGAGCACAGAAAGAGCATCTTTCTGCACCATGCCTTGCTAAAATTTCAAGTATTTATCAGCATTTCCAGCAAAAAGGCTATCGTGTGAAAGTCAGGACCCCTGTATGGCTGACAGATAATGAAACAGGCTGGTGGTAAACGCTCTCCCCACACTAGAAGAACCACTTTACTGAAGGAGAGCGATACTGTCTCTGTTGTTCCTAGCACCACTGCCTCAGAGCTCGATTCTTGTGGCTGTAGGGGTAATCATGGTTGGTTTATTTTTTTGCATCTCTTTAGGGAAGGGTATTTCACAGTCCTGATTTCCAATTCAAGCCTCACACAAATAATATATAAGAGCCCCTAGACTCTCACCAGAGAAGAGAGAATTAGGTTAATGCTATTAGCAATTTTCTCGTCTCCTCACTGTATTTTCTGGGTCTCCATATAAACTTAATGCTAATTGAAAAACGAGAAGAAAAAATTTCTTCCACTAAATGGGCAGCTTTTGGTAAAGGGTTCACATTACTTCTGCAGATGTTGCTTTTACGGAAAAGAAAAGGAAAAGAAAAAACACATTCATGGGCTAGTTTTGTTAGAATCAAGCCCAAGTTGGTAAGGTTATCTGTGGTTGGAATGTTACTTTTTATCTCTCTGGCATGGATACATAGAAGCCTTATCAGTACTCCCAGGTAAATGAGGAGTTAGCATGTGTGCGGACAAGGATTTCCACATCAGACTTATTCATTCTGTCCACCGCACTTGGACATTAGAAATGAGCGTGCCTGACCAGGCAGTGCGCAGTGGATGGAGCGTCGGACTGGGATGCGGAAGACCCAGGTTCGAGACCCCGAGGTTGCCAGCTTGAGCGTGGGCTCATCTGGTTTGAGCAAAGCTCACCAGCTTGGACCCAAGGTCACTGGCTCAAGTAAGGGGTTACTCAGTCTGCTGTAGCCCCATGGTCAAGGCACATATGAGAAAGCAGTCAATGAACACCTAAGCTGTCACAACGAAAAACTAATGATTGATGCTTCTCATCTCTCTCCGTTCCTGTCTGTCTGTCCCTGTCTATCCCTCTCTCTGACTCTCTCTATCTCCGTAAAAACAAACAAACAAAAAACAAACAAACAAAAAAGGAAATGAGCATGATAAAAAGCTGTGATTCTGGCCATGGTCGGTTGGCTCAGTGGTAGAGTGTCAGCCCAGCATGTGGAAGTCCTGGGTTCGATTCCCGGTCAGGGCACACAGGAGAAGCGCCCATCTGCTTCTCCACCCCTCTCCCTCTCCTTCCTCTCTGTCTCTCTCTTCCCCTCCCGCAGCCGAGGCTCCACTGGAGCAAAGTTGGCCTAGGCGCTGAGGATGGTTCCATGGCCTCCGCCTCAGGCACTAGAATGGCTCCGGCAGTAATGGAGCAACGTCCTAGATGGGCAGAACATCGCCCCCTGGTGGGCATGCTGGGTGGATCCCAGTTGGGCACATGTGGGAGTCTGTCTCATTTCAGGAGGGAAAAAAAGAAAAAGAAAAGCTGTGATTCTGCGATGGGACACTGGTCCCTGGAACGAGGGGCTGGAGCTCCAGCCCTTGATCTTGCTTGTGGCTGTACGTCCCACCTGAGGTTGATAGCAGCTAGAAAGAGTGCTGTTTGAGCAAAGCCCCTGGACACAGCTGAGAAGGCCAGTGAACTGGGAATGCAGAAATGGCCGTACTCCACGTAAGCAAATTGAGCTTAAAAAAATGAAAAGATTAAAAACGGTATCAGTCAGTAAAAAATAACATTGGACCTTCCTCATGCCAAAATCAATGTATGGAAGGTAAATAGATTTTGAATGTAAATAGCATTTTCTTAGTTTAAGACCGGAGTGAACAGAAATAGTCCAGATCATGCTTTCATCTCTGTTTCGTGATCAAAAAGAAGATGAAAGACTTCAAAGAAGAGTCCGTTCCTCTTTTCCCTGCCGAGCTCCCGAAAAGGCAGCAGAGAACCTGCAGCAGGTGCGTGGGGAATGACGGCGCCCACGCCCAGCGGTCCGAGGCTGGGAGAGACGCCAGGCGGCCGGCGCTCTGCCCCAGCGGGGGTCGTCTGGCGAACGGTTCAGGGGAACGAGAGCTCAGAAGGTTGAACCCTCCAGTTGATCTTCCCTATTGTACACTTGCCCCAAGAACCCTCAAGCCTCTGGGGACGTCATTAAGATCCCAGACACCGCCGGCTCGATGAACAAAGCCTCTTTTATGCCTTAGAGGGGCCCCAGTCAGACACTTGTTTGACAATATTTTGTGGGCAGTTGGTTGGAGTTACATAAAAATAATAGAACAGTGAAGCTTTTACAACAGTCTGTAAAGGTAGATGGCTACTAACTAACGCAGGCGAGCTTGTGTCCAGTGGAACCTGTCGGAATACTCTGCTCTGTGTGTGACTTGGCGAATGATGGACAGCAAACACGGTGTGGCTTCTGTGCCATCGTCACAGCAGAACGACTCAGTGCGCTATTTCGTGGCCCAGGGCCTCAACCACCCACTGTGTTCTCAGAAAATACTTAATTATTACAGCAGTTTTTTTTTCTTTCGAAAAATTAGACTTTGAGGAAAACATCGTTTGCTATAAAATAGGGAAATAAATTTTAGACATGTTTATTTTAAACCAAATAAGATGTATTAAGATATAACATTTGACTTGTCTTAAAATGAAATGATCACTAACTATATGTTCAGTTATTAAATAAATGGAAGTTTGAACCTGTTCATGTAAGAGGTGGTCAGTTTGAATAAAGCAGTGGATCCTTTTCAGTTCTTTGGAAAAAAATAACTTTAAAAGTGTTTATCACATAATATCTTTTCTTATTCAATATTCTTTAAAGAGAGACACTAACATATCAGTTGTTTAGCTTAAAGGAAATCTGACTTACAGAGAGTGTGTATAAACATTTATAACCCCACCCTCAAATATATTAGTAACACTGAATATGGAAGCAGCAGACCCGTGCCTCTCAGGGGACTCTGCATGCTCACTGTCAGACTGCTTCCCAGGACTGCGAACAGCCACACCTGCCAGAGAATGTCAGGTTCTGTGCTCTGCCCTGGACAACTGCCGGGGTCCAGCCCCGGGGGGAAGGATCCAGGGGTCCCACAGGAAGAGACGGCGTCAGCACGAATCGAGTGAGAGAGCCGAATTCTTTTCTTTCTCTTTATTCTCCAGTTAGCATTTACTGCCAGGCATCTCTACCAAATGCTGGTCTAGCTTTCCTTTTATGCTCACACACTAAGTTACAATCACATGGTATTCAGAATACATTGATCAATCATTGTTTTTGTATCACTATGCTTACATCTATAAATCAGGTGGTAAGTCATTCAAAGTACAGTTATACAGTACAATCACTTGAACAGCAAGAACAATGTTGGAACAGACTTCTAAAAAGTCAGTACTGAATAACAACTCTACCTTACCTATGATGCTATTGTCTAATCAAATTTTATTTTTTACTATATTCGTACACTAGTTAAGTTTTAACTTTACTTTTCTCAGAATGTTCCACCACCTGCAGGTCAGGTATGCAAGAAGAATGGAAAGTTTCTTTATTCTACTACATGAAAGGGCTAAGGAGGAAAAGTAAGGAGGAAAAGTGATGAATTAAGTGAAGGCTGAAAGGTGCTCTGTGTATAGCTACTGTTTCCTACCTATTCATAAGTCACAATCTATTCTTTCTAACATGATTAATAAAAAGAAGTTCTCCTACCAACTTAACCCTTTATGAGGGATATCATAGCCAGCCTCTTATGTCTATGAGCCCAGTTCAAGGGGCTTACAGGCTTTTCTGTGGAACTCACACCCTCTGTCTCATTTCCAAAGAAATTACTATGAATCTACAGGGAAAGCACGGTACTATTATCCCTGTGCCATAAATGATAGCACACACCCAGAAAAGGGGGGATATAAGGCCAGATTAATTCAAAAAGGTCAAAAGGGGGAAGTATCGTTGTGCCTCTCCTCCGCGGTGACTTTGTCAACCCGCAGCTGTTAGTCTTCACTGCGGTGACTTTATTAACCAGCAGCCATTGGTCTTCTTCTGCTGTGACTTTGTCAACCAGCAGTTGTGGATCTTCTTCTGCTGTGACCTTGTTAGCCAGCACTAGTGGATCGGCTCCCGACAGACAACTGTCATCCTGAGTAACCCTCCTACCTTCTCTGTGGAATGAGTTCTACGTGTCATCACTGAGGCTCAAAAGAACTTAGCAACTCACTCCAGGTCACACAGCCCGTGGCTGGCGAGACTGTATTGATTTATTCAGGAATCTGCAGGGATCGCGTCACCTGTGGCCTTCATGGCATTAAATACACTCATTAAAAATAAGTACTTTGTGGCCCTGGCTGGTTGGCTCAGCAGTAGAGCATCGGCCTGGCATGTGGAAGTCCAGGGTTCAATTCCCAGTCAGAGCATGCAGGAGAGGTGCCCATCTGCTTCTCCACCCTTCTCCCTCTCATTCCTCTCTATTTCTCTCTTTCCCTCCCGCAGCCAAGGCTCCACTGGGGCAAAGTTGGCCCCGGACACTGAGGATGGCTCCATGGCCTCTGCCTCAGGTGCTAGAATGGCTCCAGTAGAAACGGAGCAATGCCCCAGATGGACAGAGCATTGCCTTGGGCGCATGCGGGAGTCTGTCTCTCTGCCTCTGGCTTCTTACTTCAGAAAAATAATAAATAAATAAATAGAATAAGTACTTTGCTAACTTAATAAGATTTTACTTTGTATCTTATATTCATTTACATGCTGATTATTAAAAGCATATTTCTTCGTCATTTCTCTGTCCTCCGTAGAATGTCTAGGTCATCTGCTGTGCCCGTTGAACCTTGGTTTTATGGTTCTTCTCATCAGTCTGCGTGGGTGTTTGCATGTCAGGTGTTCTAAGCCGGTCCGGCCTTCTCCTGGTTTCTTTACCTTTAAACTTCACTCATGCCTGACCTGTGGTGGCGCAGTGGATAAAAGCGTTGACCTGGAAATGCTGAGGTCACCGGTTCAAAACCCTGGGCTTGCCTGGTCAAGGCACATATGGGAGTTGATGCTTCCAGCTCCTCCCCCCTGTCTCTCTCTCCTCTCTATCTCTCTCTCTCCCTCTCTCTCTCCTCTCTAAAATGAATAAATAAATAAATAAAAATTTTAATAAAAAATAAATAGATAAATAAACTTCACTCATGCTGGTTTTCAATGGATAAGATGTAAAATCTTTATATATATATATATACATATATATATATATTCAGAGCTATCATTTTCTTTCTAAAATTTACCACAGAATTTAGCATTCAACCTTAGAAAGTTCATCCCTGTCAATCCATTGAGTTAAGAATATGTATGTATATTTGAAATTTGGAGTATAAGGTATAAGGCTCCAGGATCTACATTTTGTTTCTTTCCGTAGCTCATTTCTTTTTCATTTTTATAAAATTTCCAATTCCATTTGACATTTAATATTATTTTATATTAGTTTCTGGTATGCGGCCTAGTGGTTAGACATATATGTAACTCATGACGTGTTCTCCCTGAGAAGCCTCGCAGGGGCCTGTCACCCCATGTAGTTATTAGTGTCACTGCTGGCTGTATTCTCCATGCTGTGCTACACATTCCTGTGGTCTCCAGGGCTTGTTTCTCAGTACCTATGTTACTATGTGTCGCTGCAGCCTGCCGCACATTGGTTAGGCTTTGAAGCGCATGATTCTACCCTGGAAATATCTATGGAACCTGTCTTAGTGTGTCCTGTGTAATTTCGGTGTCCTGGTACAAAAAAGATTATTTGTTCTGTTAAATATTTCTTAAATCATCGTTTCATTAAAGAAACAAAAATTCTTCTTAATATGCTCTTTATACTTTCAACAGTTATTCTTTGAGTTCAACTCAGAGTATACTTCATAAATCTTTCTGTGCACAAAAAAATGCAGATATTAGTGCCCTGATCTGCCCTCTAAGGGTTTAAAGACAGCTCTTCTATTTAGAGCAATGCTTGGTTGTCTGTGAGGAGTGCTCCCAGACCGGGAACTGCAGAAAGGCACCGTCTCCTGTCCTTGCTCTTTTCGTGTAGGTAGTCTGTGTCCATTCGTTCAGGCTTGTCTGTCTCCACCGCGACACAGGGCCACAGAATTGGCACAGCGAGGAGCCCCGTTTGGCTTCCGGATGATATAAATCAGTGCGGCAAGAAAAAAAGAATCTATTACCTTGACCTTTTAAGGTATTAGTCACTTTTAATCATGACAGAAATGAAAGTAACAATGATAGCAATTAATGTTTCCAAATGCGTGAACCCACCCATTTATTATTAGTTTGTTTTTTATGTCTCTTGAGTGCCTACGAGACGCCTGGTGCCCGTCGGGTCCCAGGGGAGCCCGTCAGCTAGGCACACAGAGGCCGTGCAGGGAGGAGATGAGACGGTGTGCAAAGAAATACGCTTCTTCAGAAGACTTGGCTATTTTATTCCTATCAGTTTTGATAGATAAGTATTTATACTTTCCAAGGATATAAGGTTTCTTAATTTATCTGTCATCATTTATAATTAACAAAATAATAAAGATAGAATTTCATTTCTGTGGCAAGACAGTGAGACATTAATTATGTAAAACACTTGTTGGTAGTGGAAATTTTTCCACGTCTCGATGATCAGACAAATGAGATAGAGAAATAATTTGCTGCTATTTAGAATATCACTGTCCTCATCAACCCAGCGTCATGAGCTAAACTGGTATTAATAAATTGAAATCATAGGACTTTAGCCTATGGTGGTTCGGTTTCAATTTTGCAAAAATATGATCTTTCTGAGAGCGAGAAAAGAATGTTCTCTAAATGTGCTCCCTCATCTGGTAGGAAAACCACGACCTGTTAGGCTTGATTTGTTTGTTTATTGTCCCCCCCGCCCCCCGGTATCTCTTCGCACCCATGTTGTATAGAAGAATGTCATCGTTCTCAAAGGGCGAGGGTCAGTCCCTGCGTGTGAAGCTCAGCCCTGTCATTTACCAGCCGTGTGGGCAAGTTGCTTAACCGCTCAGTGCCTCCATTGCGTCACTTGTTCAAGGATGAGGGTGTTGTGAGGACTGATGAGCAAACGCACGTGAAATACCAGACGACGCCAGAAACGGGGCAGACGCTGTGACTCAGTCCCTGGGGTGGTGGCAGCGGCTGCTCCTCCTTCCCCTCCTTATTCTGTTATTAATATCACTGTTGTTACTACTATTAAAGACATCTGCCCAGCATTACTAGAAAGCCACTGGTGATTTTGTCTAATGGATAACGTTGCCCGTGTGCCGGCAAGTTACCCGGGAACAGAGACACAATGAGAAACCCCCCCCGAAGCTGCGAGGAAATTACAAGCATTTTTGTGTGTGTGTGGCAGACTCCCTGCTCTGTTTCTTGAGCGTTATTCACTGCCTAAAAGCTGAGGAAATGAGGTGTAATTCTTTCTTCAGTAAGTATTAAACACGGGTGAATTTATTCAAGAAGTCAGCATGGTGTCGTGTTTTTCTTGCACTATTAGTGTAGAACTGGAGGCCCAGAGCCACGTGAGCCTGTTTCCGTAGCTTGCGGGCAGAGGGATGGAAGGCAGGTGCTGACTCCCGGTGGGAGAAGTGGGCGTCTTTCTCTTTTTTTTTTTTTTTCCTGTTACTCAGTTACCTTTCACCTGTCCGAGCATATAGCTAAGGTGACTTGATAGATGAGCCATGGCTGAGTCAGAGAGGATGCCCTGCACACATTTGCACAGAATCTGCCCACTTGTACTCTGGCGGGTGTGTGCAGAATCGCATTCGAGGGGAGCACCCCGCCACCCCCACCGCATTCCCAGCATGGTCCCCTCAGGCCCATGGAGAATCCCCGCTCCCAGCAGCCTCTGGTGCTGGTGGGCCTCTCGGAGTGCGTCAGAGAACTGCTTCCCTGGTGCTTCTGCCCCCCCACACACACCCTGCGTGCCTCCCTTGCCGTGTCCCTGGGTTTGCTCAGAAGTTGCCACCAGGGACTCTCTCCTCCTCGTGGGAAGGGCTTCCCTGCTCACAGACGGCAGCAGTGGAAGTCACTGCCCTGTGCTGCTCGGTGCCCTGTCAAAACCGCCCCGTCTCAGACATCCCCTTGAGAAGTTAGTATTAGGGAAAACACTCAGTCTCCCCGTGTGAACTGGTTCCTTCTTTGAGAATGCAAGTGCGTTGTGTTTAGAACAGCTTTATCGAGGTTTAAATACGCACCATACGGTGTACCTAAGATCACAATGCAGTGGTTTTTACAATAGTATATTCAGAGAGTGTTGTGCAGCCATTGCCACCATCAGTTCTAGAATATTTTCATCACCCTCCCAAAACCTCGTGCCCTCTAGTGGTTACCCCCACGCCCCCCTACCAGTGCCCTCTTCCCCCCAGCACCAGACAATTGCTGATCCATTTTCTGTCTATGGGTTTGCCACTTCCGACAGCTCATCTGCCTCACATCATGTCATGTGTGGCCCTTTGTGCCTGGCTTCTGTCCCCTCGCCTGTTTTCAAGGTGCATCAGCACTGCATTCCTTTTAGTGGCAGAATAACATCCCGTGATGCCTGTTTGGGCTGTTTCCCCTTTTCCGCTGTTATGAGTGACCTTGCTGTGAACTTTCTTGTGCGGCTTATTGTTCGACACTGGTTTTCATTTCTCTTGGGTGTCTACCTAGGGATGAAATTGCTGGGTCACAGGGTAACAGTTGGGGCAATTGTAGACCACTTTCCAAAAATGGCTGTATCATTTTGTCGTCTGACCAGCCATGTCTGAGGGTTGTCATTTCTCTGTGTCCTTTCCAATGCCTGTTCTTGTCTGTTATTTTTATCACGGTTAATCCCATTGGATGTGAAGTGGTGTCTCACTGTGGTTTGGATAAGCATATCCCAGATTTTGCTTGCTAGTATTTTTGTTAAGGGTTTTTGTATCTATATTTAGAAGAGATATTATTTTGTAATTTTCTTTCCTTGTGGTGTCTTTGATTTTGGTGGCAGGGTGATACTGGCCTCTTAGAATGAATTGGGAAGTGTTTCCCTACTATTTTTGGGAAAAGTTGATGAAAGATTGATTTTAATTCTTGCACTGTTTGGTAGAATTCACCAATGAAGTAATCTGGTCCTGGGCTTTTTTTTTTTTTTTTTTTAATGGGAAGTTTTAGTCACTTGTTACAGATTTGTTCAGATTTTATTTTCCCTCTTGAGTCACTTTTTATAATGTCTGTATTTTTAGGAATTTGCCACATCCATGTAGGTTATCTAAATTATTGGCGTACATTTGTTCATAGTATTCCCTTACAATCTGTAAGGTTGGAAGTAATGTTCCTGCTTTCATCCCTGATTCAGTAATTTGAGTCTTTGTCTTTACCTTGATCTGTCTAGCTAAAGATCTGTCAGTTTTTTATCTTTTCAGGGTTCTACTTTAGGTTTCCTTTGTTTTCTCTATTGTTTATACTCTATTTCAGTAAGTCCCATTTTCATATTTATTATTTTCTTTTGCTTACTTTTGATTCAGTTAGCTCTTTTTCACCCACTGTCCTAAGGTATAAGAATAGATTATTGATTTGAGATTTTTCTTCTGTTTTAATATAGGCATCTTATGGCTATAACTTTATCTCTGAACATTGCTTTAGCTGCATCCCATAGGTTTGGGTATATTGTGTCTTCATTTTTAATCATCTCATTAGAAAGTACATTAGAAATTATTTTCAAATTTTCCTTTTGATTTTTTTTGACCCATTTGTTATGTCTGAGTACGTTTTTCTAATTTTCATGTATTTGTGAATTTTTAAAACTTTTTTCTGTTACTGATTTCTAATTTCATTCTATTGTGGTCAAAGAACATATTTTGTATGATTTTAATCCTTTTAAGTTTATTGAGGCTTGTTTTATGGTCTAGCATGTGGAATATATTCAGGTGGATTGAGAAGAATATAGAGTCTGCTCTTGTTGATAAAATGTTCTATAAATATCTCTTCGGTTTTGCTGGTTTAGCAGGGGTCCCTAAACGTTTTACACAGGGGGCCAGTTCACTGTCCCTCAGACCATTGGAGGGCTGCCACATACAGTGCTCCTCTCACTGACCACCAATGACAGAGGTGCCCCTTCCAGAAGTGCGGCGGGGGCCGGATAAATGGCCTCAGGGGGCCGCATGCGGCCCGCGAGCCGTAGTTTGGAGACTCCTGGTTTATAGTGTTGTATGGATACATTTTTGGTAATGTTCTTTTCCCTCTCTTTTTTTTTTTCAGCTGATGAACTAATCAGCCCTAAAGACATCGATCCTATCCAGCGTTACATCCCACTACAGAGCCAGCGTAATGTGAGCATGCGGTTTTCCAATCAGGTAAAGAGCTGCTGTATTTCTTACGTTAGACTCACCCAAAGGTATTTAAAGCTTAATCGAAGAAGACATTTTGTTCTGAATAGGGTTGTCATTGCTCCTTCTGAGGGCAAGGCTTCTCCCTCTTCCAGTTTGTGAAAATTTACTTGTTTGTATGTCAACTATACTTTAATTTAAAAAAAATTACTTGTGGTAAAGGGCTACCCATTCATAAAAAGGTATGAGTCAGATGTGTCCAGCATTGTGTCTGCCACATAAACATTGTCCTCTTCACTGTGGTTACACAGTGGGTCAGATGTCTTTGAGAAGATGCAGTATGAATGGGGGGGGTAGGGGGTAGATGAGGCAGACAGTTATAGAAGGGAGTGGGTCCCCTGGGAGGCCCCGTGCTCCATGTTTCTCCAGCGCCGTATCTCCGTGACAGGACTGAGTGACTAACAGAGTTGTTCTTGGTACTTGGTGACATGTCGGGTGAAGGAATATTTTAATAGTTTTACATTTCGTCCTGTGGATTCAAATTATGCGGTGTCAACAAAGTAAGTGTTTGCAGGATCAGCAAGATTGATGCCAAGTTGGGCAAACCCTGGAGTCTTAAACGATACGAGTAACAGAGACGATTAAAATGAAAATGCGGAGGACGGTGGAGACGGCCCAGGGAGGAAGGGCATGAACCCCAGTGTGTGCCTGGGGTCCCAACCAGCTCACATTTATTTACTAAGAAGAGCAAGCTCCAGCCCTTTCAGAAGACGTGCTTTACCAAACTTAACTGCTGCTTTTATTTTTAAAAACACACATATACACAGCACATATATGCACACATGCTTGTTTTAATGAGCGGAAAGGAGCGCCAGCCCGATCCATTAGGGTCTGTCACACAAGGTCTTCGATTCTTTTGATGGTGTTCAACAAAACGTGTTGTTACTCTGAGTGGTTTGGGAGACTTGAAATAAATGTTAAGGTTTTCTCAAGAATATAAAACGTGTGTGTATTTACAGGGTGGAAATTTTTCACTGGCCTGCTGGCTCCTACGTCAGGTGGGGACGTGGCCCCTGCCTTGGTCACCACACGTGTCAGCGTAGTGCAGGTGCACCTTGCCGGGGGCGGAGGGGGGCAATGCAGGTGGTGGGAAGGGGAGGACAGAGGAACCTAGTCAGGAGGGGACACCGGGTCAGTGGTTGTGAAGGTGGGGAGAGTTTTCTCTGTGAGACGGTGACGGTGGTTTGGGGAGGCTGGTGCCCTGGTTTTCTGGGAGGAAGAGCACAGAGCTGGCAGAAACCCGGGTGCTGGTCTTCAGACCTTGCTGGGCTCGCCCGTGGTGCAGTCTGGTGAGTACAGTCTCCAAACGTGTCCACAGTGTAGTCTGCTGTCCTATAAAGTCACCTTTCTGAGCGTGGTTGGCCAGTCTTCTGGCACGTCCATTGCTGGCCCCCACGACCTAGGTCACTGGGAACCTTGAGTCCCTGCAGTGGACAGCGTGGCCAGGAAGCCAGATTGTGGGGCGTTACAGAGGGACTCCACAGGGGGAGGCCATCTGCTCACAGAGTGAGTTTGCCGCAGGCCCGGAACGGAGCCTGTCCGATGGAGCCGACTCACCGGGAAGCGCTCGGCAGGCACCCTGGACGTGCCCGCTTCCCTTTCTGTTCTCGGCTCAGAGCCGCCCACAGCTTTGACAGGGTTATTAGTCTTTGGCGATCTAAGGAAATTTTGCATGAGGCTCAGTTTTATTTGGTTCACTTCATTCTAATGCTCTCAAATAGTTTAGCCAAATTTGAGACAATTTTTACATAAAGGATTAAAAAAAGAAAAACTTCATTAGCTTGGCAAGGGAAGAAAGTATGTGTATGGGACCGAAGAGCCAGATTTATCTGCGAGCACGGGGGTGAATCTGTGTACCGAACAGAAGTTCTTATGATTGTTGTAATAAAGCAATAAATTAGTTAGGACTTCAGTCTTTAAGGAAAACGAGTCTCTTGTCAGTTAGTGTTTATACCAGAGCCAGTGAAATCTAAATGCCTTGATCAAAAATATCCAGAACTGAGAAAAGTTAAATTGGAAGTTAAAAAACAAAGAGCTTAAACACATTTAGTTACATCATTCCAATTAACCCACTGAACTTATAAAAATGAAAAGTTCCGATAATAGGCATGCAAGATAATTAAATATTTCACCTACAAGATGAAGACTTCTTTTTTTTAACATTATTTATTTATTTATTTTGAGAGTGAGAAAAGAAGGGAGAGAGGGTGAGAGCATCAACTCGTAGTTGCTTTCACTTTAGCTGTGCATCGATTGCTTCTTCTGTGTGCCTCGAGCAGGCTGTGCCCACGTCCCCTTGCTCGTGCCAGCGACCTCTGGGCTCAAGCTGGTGCGCTTTGGGATCCTGTGGATGGTCCCCCCACACAGGCCAGCAACCCGGCGCTGATGAGCCCGCGCTCAGAGCCAGCGACTTTGGGGCTTCGAACTGGCGACCTCAGCGTTACAGGTCTACGCTTTATCCACTGCACCATCGCCAGTCAGGCCAAGATGGAGACTGCTTATCGTCGTGGCTGAAATGTGACCACACATGTGGCCTGCCCATTCGTCTTCACCCGTCAGTGGAGTCACACACTTGACAGTTCTCGGAGGGCATGGGAAGGTGACTGCAGAGCCAGACAGACGAGCTGGCTGACCTCGTAGGGAGAACTCTAGACGTGATCAGCGCAGGGACTGGGTTCTGCTGCTGGCCTGCCACCCACCTGCTGCGGGGCCTGGACTGTTTCCCTGTCCGAGCCTTCGTCTCCTTGTCCCTTAGATGGAGTTCAGATTTTTATCAAGGAAACACGTTCCAGACAAAAGCTTAAGCCACGTTTCAGCGTGTAAGATAGTGTGGCTGCGTGCTTCTCGGCCAGAAGGGATGCCACCACCCAGGCCGCTGCCACAGGCCCCTGACGCCTGTCATCACCCACCCGCTCCCGATGGTGGAGACGTCCCCTCCATCTGTGACATGCTCACCCACAACTCCGGAGAGCTGAGCTGATCAGTGCCAGCACCAAAGGAGGAAAGCCCACGGCAGGTGGGCCCGACACACTGGTGTCCTTACCCCACGGTGCTGAGCACCTGGTTCCTCTGTCCCCCGTTAGAGGCCGTCACACCAGAGTGCTCTGAGATGACAGGGAAACCCTGCCTGTACCTGCCACCGCGGCCGCATTTTACCCGTCTTCCTGTCGGGCTCTGTGAGCTCCTTACTGTCGGTTCTCAGTCCAGTTGTGCTGAGAGCCGTGTGAGCGCCGTGGTCAGCGCCATGGTCAGTGCCTTGTGAGAGCCGTGGTCAGTGCCGTGGTCAGTGCCGTGTGAACCGTGGGCAGCTCCGTGGTCAGTGCTGTGTGAGCCCCGTGGTCAGCGCCATGGTCAGTGCCGTGTGAGCCCTGTGGTAAGCGCCATGGTCAGTGCCGTGTGAGCCCCGTGGTCAGCGCCACGGTCAGTGCCGTGTGAGCCCCGTGGTCAGCGCCACGGTCAGTGCCGTGTGAGCCCCGTGGTCAGCGCCACGGTCAGCGCCGTGTGAGAGCCGTGGGCAGCTCCGTGGTCAGTGCTGTGTGAGCCCCGTGGTCAGCGCCATGGTCAGTGCCGTGTGAGCCCCGTGGTCAGCGCCATGGTCAGTGCCGTGTGAGCCCCGTGGTCAGCGCCATGGTCAGTGCCGTGTGAGCCCCGTGGTCAGCGCCATGGTCAGTGCCGTGTGAGCCCCGTGGTCAGCGCCATGGTCAGTGCCTTGTGAGAGCCATGGTCAGCGCCCTGGTCAGTGCCGTGTGAGCCCCGTGGTCAGCGCCATGGTCAGCGCCCTGGTCAGTGCCGTGTGAGCCCCGTGGTCAGCGCCATGGTCAGCGCCATGATCAGTGCCTTGTGAGAGCCGTGGTCAGTGCTATGTGAGAGCTGTGGTCAGCCAGCTTCCTCCCCACCAGCCACACCCTCCTGCTCACGTTGTTTCCGGGAAACAGGCGGGACTTCTAGCACTGCCGTTTCTTTAAGATAAAAATACAGAAGCCCCAGTTATAGCAAGTGCTCAGAAGGGAGTGGAAACAGCTTTAGAAATCATTTCATTGTGACAGAGTGATGGTGGGTATTCTCCTCCATGATAATCACAGTTATTGAAAGGATGCTGTAAAAAAACAACTGATTTACTCCTTTAGGCATTTGAATGATGTGTCTGAAGTGCGGGGATCATTTTTCAAATTCACATGTTTGCCTTTTAACTAGAAAGCGTACACACCACTAACGCCATCTGTAAGCAGCGGGCTCCTGGGGGCCGTTTGCACCCAGCCTGCTCTGCCCCCCGGCCGAGCTGAGCCTTCTAACGATGCTCCACCTCGTCCCTCATAGTCATTCCTCATCACTCCTCGGACATTTCTACTCACCTGTCCTCCGGCCCCTGCGGGTTTTCTGCTCGCTGCCGCTTTGGCTTGGTGGGAAAAGTCAGAGCAAGAGGTAGTGTGACCCGGCAGGGACGCCGTGTGCGGACCGCGTGGCCCGTCCCGCGGCCCCCGCAGGACGCTGTATGGGTGCGCGTCTCCGCTGGGAATCGAGATGTATACAGCGTCTGCCTGGCCCTCGGGCTAATGAGGTTTTGCTGAAAAATGAGTGTCATGGAAAAAACGCTGGCTGTTGGCAGGACCTGCTGGTGAAGGCAGTGAGCATAAATGGGTGTCTGTGTGGCCCAAGCAGAGGCGTCCGGTGTTGCAGACACACCGCCCTGGAGACTACGACGCGGTCTCGGAGGCTGGCGGCCGCTGCTCTGACGACTCCTGTCTTTCCTCCCCTCTCTCCCTCCCGCTGGCCCTTCCTCCCGGGCAGCCCCGGGCCAGCAGCCCCAGTGCATGGCTCTGTGCTCATTCATGCAGTCAGTGACACATGGAACGCCGGGCCTCACGACAGACCCCGGTCCTACGAGGTGAAGTGAAGACAGAGCCACCGAGGCCAGGGCCCCACATGTGCTGCAAGATCAGGAAGTAAGAGTTTTACATGCTGTATCCATCATTTTATTAAAAAAGGTAATTTTTAAATTCAGTTGCCAAGAACCGAAGAATTATGTTCTATGAAAAAACAGATGAGAAAATAGTCGTGTTGTCGACAGCACTTGGAGTTCTCTGTTCTCCTAAAAGCTTGTCTCCCACGGATGACGAGTGGACTTGGTGGGACACAGAGGGCTTTGCTCCCCACTCTGCCGCCCACGGCTGTGACCCCTTCCACAGCCGCGTGATGGTTAATATGGCGAGCCGGCTAGACCGGTCAGACCTCGTTCTGGGCGAGGGGAGGGCGTTTCTGGAGGAGTGGCTTCCCCAGCGAGGTGCGGTGGCTTCCCCAGCGTGGTGCAGTGGCTTCCCCAGCGAGGTGCGGTGGCTTCCCCAGCGAGGTGCGGTGGCTTCCCCAGCGAGGTGCGGTGGCTTCCCCAGCAGGTGCGGTGGCTTCCCCAGCGAGGTGCGGTGGCTTCCCCAGCGAGGTGCGGTGGCTTCCCCAGCGAGGTGCGGTGGCTTCCCCAGCAGGTGCGGTGGCTTCCCCAGCGAGGTGCGGTGGCTTCCCCAGCGAGGTGCGGTGGCTTCCCCAGCAGGTGCGGTGGCTTCCCCAGCGAGGTGCGGTGGCTTCCCCAGCGAGGTGCGGTGGCTTCCCCAGCGTGGTGCGGTGGCTTCCCCAGCGTGGTGCAGTGGCGGGCCCAGCAGGTGCTGTGGCTTCCCCAGCGTGGTGCAGTGGCTTCCCCAGCGAGGTGCGGTGGCTTCCCCAGCGAGGTGCGGTGGCTTCCCCAGCGAGGTGCGGTGGCTTCCCCAGCGAGGTGCGGTGGCTTCCCCAGCGTGGTGCGGTGGCTTCCCCAGCGAGGTGCGGTGGCTTCCCCAGCGTGGTGCAGTGGCTTCCCCAGCGAGGTGCAGTGGCTTCCCCAGCGTGGTGGCCTCCTAGTGGCATAGTGAGGGGGCAGCAAGGGGCTCTGTCATGCTCCGGGCGCCACTCTGAGGGTGCCAAATGGTCCCCAAGACAAGCAAGAAAATCGTAGTAGAGTGTAGCTGGGGGGGCAGGGTGCCAATAAAGTGTCGTGCCCGGGGCGCCAGTTATGTTTGCTATGCCACTGTGGCCTCCCCCACAGGCCAGGCTACAACAGAGAGGCTGCCCTCTCTGTCTGACAGCGCCCAGCCCAGGACGCCGGCTTTCTTACCGCCCTTCCCTTTGAACGGGGTCTTGAGAGGCGGTGCTTAGCAATTTCTTCTCTCCCCACATCCTCAGCAAGTCTTTGCGACAGGGGCAACTGTTACATTCTCCGCAGAACTGATGTATTTGGGAGCCACCTCCTGCCCATCAAAGTCAACAGTCCTGTAGTAAATGATGGTATATCTATGAAATGGCCCTGCGGCCATTAAAAATATGAGGTCAACGGCCCTGGCCGGTTGGCTCAGCGGTAGAGCGTCGGCCTAGCGTGCGGAGGACCCGGGTTCGATTCCCGGCCAGGGCACACGGGAGAAGCGCCCATTTGCTTCTCCACCCCTCCGCCGCGCTTTCCTCTCTGTCTCTCTCTTCACCTCCCGCAGCCGAGGCTCCATTGGAGCAAAGATGGCCCGGGCACTGGGGATGGCTCTGTGGCCTATGCCTCAGGCGCTAGAGTGGCTCTGGTCGCAACATGGCGACGCCCAGGATGGGCAGAGCATCGCCCCCTGGTGGGCAGAGCGTCGCCCCTGGTGGGCGTGCCGGGTGGATCCCGGTCGGGCGCATGCGGGAGTCTGTCTGACTGTCTCTCCCTGTTTCCAGCTTCAGAAAAATGAAAAAAATATATATATATATATGAGGTCAAGATGGCAGGGAAATACTTTTACATGATAATAAACACGTATTTGAAAATGTGTCTATTGTCCATCTGTCTGAATAGACTCTAAACTCCTCAAGAAGGACACAAGCTCGTTAAGGTGGATGGCGAACTGGCACTTTCTGAAATGCTGGATTTTTGTAACAAAAGAACTCCTCAGCCATCTAACAGTCCCCCCCAGATGTGCAGGGTGACTGAGCTGGTGCGTGGGCATTTCAGGCCCGAGTGGTGTGCCATACAGAACAAACGGAAACAGCGCGCTCCTACACAGCCCTCTGACTCAAAAAGGCGGTACCCGTTTGCTAATCAGGAGCTGGGCGCCGCCTTGTTTATTGTCATTGAAGTAGCATCTGCACTGTAGTAAGTGCACTCACCTGCTTTTTAGGGAAGAACTCTGGTGGTCCAGCAGACCGTAGCTAATGGCCCACTCTGAGGGGAGCCCCTGTGGGTGAAGCAAAGCCTTCACTCCATCCGAGGGCAGTGAGGCTCGGTGTTTCCACTTGTCCTTAGAAATCTCGACAGGCCTCGGAATAACTCATTTTTTAAAATCTTTTTGAATAACATGAACTGTTAAGGTCTTTATCTAATAGAAATAAAATTTATAGCATTTAAAATATATATTGATTTTTGTTTGGTTGTTACGTCCTATTTTCTTCTTTTGTGTTTATTTTTCTTTTTTATTGAATTTATTGGGGTGGCATTGTGTTGGTAAAACTATATGGGTTTCAGGAGTCCGATTCTAGACACGTCAGCTGTATGCTGCACTGTGTGCTCACCGCCCCACGTCAGGACACAGCTGTATGCTGCACCGTGTGCTCACCGCCCCACGTCAGGACACGTCAGCTGTATGCTGCACCGTGTGCTCACCGCCCCACGTCAGGACACATCAGCTGTATGCTGTACTGTGTGCTCACCGCCCCACGTCAGGACACAGCTGTATGCTGCACCGTGTGCTCACCGCCCCACCTCAGGACACGTCAGCTGTATGCTGCACCGTGTGCTCACCGCCCCACGTCAGGACACGTCAGCTGTATGCTGTACCGTGTGCTCACCGCCCCACGTCAGGACACGTCAGCTGTATGCTGTACCGTGTGCTCACCGCCCCACGTCAGGACACGTCAGCTGTATGCTGTACCGTGTGCTCACCGCCCCACGTCAGGTTTCCTTCCAATTACGTAAATCATGTGGAAGTCTGCCTAAACTGGCATTTTCATGACAATTCTGGGAACCATGCCTTTGATGGTCTGATTTTTACTGGCGATATGTGTATTCTGGTATTTATTGCCTTCCATCATATGTAAATTTGAGCGGCATCCTGAATACCCTGGAATTGACTGGCGGTAAATCAAGCGTTTTAAAGCATACTATTGGGAATGTTGGGTTCATTACTATAAAGAAATTATATTTGACCAGTATTCTCAGAGCTTCCTAATACTGTGATTTATTGGGGCCTCTTAACGTTCTCTGTTAATAATATATAGTCTCCATGTATAATACATGCTATAGCGATCTTTTTCACACAGGAAAGAGTGGCACATGTCCAACGCTCTCTTTGATTAGAACTATTAAGCCCAACAGCTTGTATTTAATGAGCGCAGTGCTAATTATATCATCAACTGGGTACTTTTTTTTCCTTTACCATAGGAACTATATATTAGAAGAAAGCTATTTTGATGGATAAGGTGCAAAAGGAAAATTGGCTAACAAGAAAGGGAATAGCCTCATCTGTGGTTAAGATGTCAATGAATAATTTTGACTCGCAATCATTTCATTCTCACCGAGAATGCATAAATTGAATTTTATTTTTAGTTCCTCCTCTTCCCTTCAGAGTTCAATGATGGAGAATGAACCTCGGTCCCCAAACCACTCTTCTGCATCATTTAAAAGCGCCCGACAGGCTAGCCCCTCTGGTCGTGGGGTGATTTATGGTTTTCCATTCCTTGGAGTTCCATTACTGTGTACACCATCACACTGATCAGCAGGCAGTGGAGAGTAAGGCAGGAGAGGCGGACTCAGCCCGCTGCTGCCCATCATTTTAATGAACTGCTGAGAGATGGTTAGCACTGTCCTTGACTCTCCCAGCAGCCGGTGATGACCAGATCTCCTAACACGTCCCTCCCCTCCCTCATTCTGCATTGCAGGGCCCACTGGAAAATGACCTGGTAGTTCACGTCGCCCTCATAGCAGAAAGCCAACGGTACGACGTCCGGATGGGCGGTTTGTTCTTCTGCGGGGCGGGGAGGGAGGCTTGTTGCTTTCTGCTTACAATGTTGCGTAGGGTGGTAGAGGTTAAGTTCATAGATAGACCCCCTGGCAGGGTGTGCAGGATGTCGTTACTGGCACTTTAAATGCCGGAACAATAGACTTTTCATGTTGAACAATAATTTTGTTTTAGTTGATGTGAATATTGAAGACCGGCAGTGCCAGGGCTGTCTGGAGTGCAGTTTGGCGACATTAGTACAAACTGATGACAGGGATTCCCCAGATCAGCACCTACCCTGTCCCCAAAGCTCCCCCTTGACATTTCGTGGAGAGCCCCGAAGGCCTCTGATGTCGGGGCGGACGGCGTACTGCTCGCTAACGCATTCAAACATGATCACGTCAGCATGGGCTCTGCCTCCCGCTCTGCCAGCTTCCCTGCTCGTCAATGCGTTGTCTCAGAATGTCTCTCTCTCTCTTCTCTCTCTCTTCTCGTTCTTCAGCCTTCAGGTTTTCCTCAACACGTACGGCATTCAGACCCAGACTCCTCAGCAGGTGGAACCCATTCAGATATGGCCGCAGTCGGAGCTCGTGAAGGTGGGTGGCTCTGTTCTCCTACGGTCCACTCTGTGGGCTACAAGCACCTGGTGGTCAGACTTAGAGTACAGCCAAGAATCACAGTGGAAGTCTGAGTCTAAGAGAGGGTCGTTGATCCCAGAGTCTTTCTAAGTTGAGAAACCCACGTGACCAGACATTGCTAAACTTCAACCCAGCTGTGTTGTGTGTGTATACATGGTAGTATAGGGCGTGTTGGTTTCCACGCCTGGCTAGAGTCTGTTCCTAGCCTAGACTGACCACGGACACAAAACCGCCTTAGCCGTAGTGGTTGTGTAACATTAACCCTTACATTTTAAAATCACACGAAGATGTACATGGCGGAAGGCGGAAGGGTCCCGGGAACGGCAGCAGAGGCTGTTGGTCTTTGATAAACCCGTTTCTCAAGGCAGATTCGCCCGAATCGGGTTTTCGGGCTTAATTCACATGAGCAACCTTTTTATGGTCGATGTCTGTACTCTACCAAAAAAACATGCAGTTGAGACTGACGCGACCAGCAAGGCTCCAGGTGCCTGGGCTGTGGCGTTTGTTCATCCGTTCAGTTGTATTCATTCGTTCATCCACCAGCCAGCACCTGCTCCGTGCAGAGCACTGAGCGGGGCCCTCGGACCAAATGACTGTCCCTGCTCTCAGTGACCTCGGAGTCTACTTACAGAAGGAAAACTAGTCACCCACAAGTCACTCCGGTCAGCACGGTGGCGGCTGCCCCAGAGGTCTGCCGAGGGCTGTGGCGTCCGTGCGAGGAAGCTCCCAGGCCCAGAGTCAGGCAATGTGTGTAAGGGACTCATTTTACATGGGGTTGTGTCAAAGACGATGCTAGCAAGTGACTTACGACCTGGCTGTGTGGTACGGCTAAAAGGGCGACGGTGACCTAAAACCCGGCTTCCCCGAGCGCTCGTCAGAATGGAAGGTTCTCCATGGCTACGGCTGCAGCCTGTGTCCCACGCGAGCTGGGTTTCTGGGATTGGTCCTCTCAGATACGCCGCCTGGTACACTGCTTCTTATAGGTCTGCCTTTGGGAAGGGCCCCTTCAAGTCCTAGCTCTGCCCATAGTCTGTGCCAGTGGTGACTGCTCTTCTCTGAGACGCTGTCCCCTTCTCGGGCCCGTGAGGGGGATGGAAGGGCAGGCGGCTGGGAGCAGGGCTTCCGCTGGCGTGGTTACTGTGTCGCCAGGTGGTCGCCACGGTGCCGTTTGCCTCCTGAGACTTCTGAATACTCAGCAGATGTGGGATGGAGTGTTTCCGGACCGCTGGGTGGTGTGGTCACTACTCTGTATCTTCATGCCTGAAGTGAATGTGCATAGCGTGGGGACGGTGTTAGCTGCACCCTGGAATGCAGGGCGCATTCAAGCCTGACCGCTCAGTGGTCACCAACAGCTGTGCCCCGGTCCCGAAAGCCAGGAGAAGCCCTTTTACCGTGATAGAGTAGGGTTGAAAGGAAGTCTACCTAGATCAGTACGGTGTGACCTGTGCACCGTTAATTCGTAAAATCATGTGTTTGAAGAAGTCCAGCGTGGGTTAGACATGGATCCATAGATGGACGGTATTTCTGAAAAGGGACACTGTTTGAGGGGAAGAGGCTGTGCCTTGTGCCACACGCAGTGGTTCACGTGTGGTCATGAATTTCCCGAGCACCAGCTCCACGCCAGCCCCAGTGCCAGCTCGGGACCCTCTCACCTGGGCACGTACGTGCAGAAGGAGGAGACAGCGCGCTCACGCTGCCACAGATGTGCCACCCTCGCAGGGTGAACCGCTCTGCTGATGACGTTCATTTTGTGTACGGTGAGGGTGGTATTTGAAATCAGCTCAAATCACGATCGGTAGATTGTGGAAAGATGGTTTGATTTTCCATTTAGGAAGATTTAGGCTAAATTTCTACCTCTCATCAAACACAAAAATAAATTCCAGACACATTAAACATTTAAATACTTTAAAAAAAATGATTTAAGTATAAAATCAGCAGGAGAAAAAAATAGAAACACAGTATATAGCTGTTGGAAGGGAAGTTCATTCTTAGAGCAATACCAGTACCAAAAAGCCACTAAGGAAACAGCTAACCAATTGAACTCACTATAGCTGACGATGGGTACACAGCCCCACACATCAAAGGTGCTGTGGAATCTCCTGGTAGAATGTTTGGATTGAAATACCACTTGTGGCCCTGACCGTTGGCTCAGTGGTAGAGTGTCGGCCTAGCATGTAGAAGTCCTGGGCTCGATTCCTGGCCAGGGCACACAGGAGAAGCACCCATCTGCTTCTCCATCCTTTCCCCTCTCCTTTCTCTCTATCTCTGTCTTCTTCTCCTGCAGCCAACGCTCCATTGGAGCAAAGTTGGCCCGGGCGTTGAGGATGGCTCCATGGCCTCTACCTGAGGTGCTAGCATGGCTCCAGCAGTAACGGAGCAACGCCCCGGATGGGCAGAGCTTCGCCCCCTGGTGGGCACGCTGGGTGGATCCCAGTTGTGCACATGCGGAGTCTGTCTCTTTGTCTCCCTGTTTCTCAGTTCAGGAAAATACAAAAAAAAAAAAAAAAAAAAAATAGAAATACCACTTGCAAACTGATGTGTATCCTACTGTGCAGTCATTCTCTCATTTTGTAACAATGTAAAGGTGAGCAAACTAGGAGAACTATTTGTTACAAAAGGTAATATCCTTAATATACCAGAAAGGATGACAACTACCCAGTAGAAAAGGGGGAAAATGAAAATATAATATATATACAGAGCACACAAATAGCCATTAAATATATGGATAAATGGCCAACCATAAAATACTTGAACATAGTAGCTCAAAACTAAAATGAAATCTCTTTGACCCAAGAGAATGCAGAAATGGCCCATGCACTGTTAGTGTCAGTGTAGATTATTAGTCCATTATTCCTAGAGGCTGGGCACCCTGACACTGTGTTTCAAAGAGAACATGTCTCCTCTTGGCTCCAGCTAGTCTAGGAAATTAGCCTGCAGAAAGAACAGTACAGTGTCGAAAGGTGTTCGTTGAATTCGTTTAGAAGGAACAAAAACTGGGGCGCAACCTTCCCTTGGGGGCTGGTGTCAGACTTCACCCTGGGGCCGGTGTCAGACAGGGTGGGGGGCTTCCGGGCTGGAGGAAGTGCCCAGCTCCGGCACTGAGTAGCTCCCAATTCTTTTGCAACCCATCTGCTTCTACCTCGTTGAAATTCTAGAAGTTTCTGCCCCACTGGGGCACCCTCCCCTTCTTCTAATACTTCGACAGACATTTTCCAGTCTCCCTGTTTCTTCAGTCATTTCTACGTTGAACTGTCGCTGAGTGCAAAGGCAGCTACCACCCAGAAGCCGGAACGCCACAATGTCAAGCTTTGAAAAGTGGCAGAGCAGACAGATCATGTAGCGCCAGGACCCACTGGTGTAACTGGACACACACACGGACAGAGGCGCGTGACGTGGGCCGGAGCTGATCTCTGTGCTTTAACACGCCGTGACCCTGTCTTGTCCGTCTGGTGGTGGTTTAGGATCACACAAGGATCGCCGTCCTCCCAACTCGCGCCAAAGCTGCCCCAGGGGCCGTCAGAGTACACAGAACTTCTAGAGCGGTTGCAGCACTTGGCTTAAATTTCTCATAAAATTCATATAATGAGAAAAACCAATAAAGATATTTCCGCTTTGGCGGGCAGTACTTGAAGGTGGTTATCTAGTCCGAGGTGTGTAGCTCCATGTTTAAAAACTGGAACTAGCCGGACATTTTATCACATGGAAGGCGTTGGTCTCTTCTTGTCCCTTTCTCTGTCAGACAGAGCCACGCGAGTGAGCGTTCACGACCATCCCGCTCTGCCCTTCCCCGGGGCCCGCAGTCTAAGTTCACACCGTGGGCTAGCTTGTTCGCCAACAAGTCTATTGAGTAAGGTCTCCCTGCCGCTTTTTCCCTGGAAAGATAAAATTAACAGGGTGCTCGCTTGCGGGGAAGGGGCAAGGGGAAAAGCGTGGATTCTTGCCTGACTCTGGTTTACAAATCTGTGTCTTCCAGGCTTACTTCCATCTGGGTGTCAACGAGAAGCTGGGGCTCTCAGGGAGGCCCGACAGGCCCATCGGCTGTCTCGGCACATCTAAGGTGACACGACCCCTCCCCAGGGCGCCGCGTTCAGATCACAGCTCCACAGGCTGAAACGAGCGCGCCTGTGCTCAGTCTCTGAATTACTGTGTTCTTACAAGTAAATCGTATTTGTTTTGTGTGATATCACAGAGGTCTTTTAGGGATAGATAAGTACCTGCCTTGCTCTGTAAGTGTCATAGGGACTCGATTATAGTGGTCTTTACTCAAACAGAGGCTTTCCCAGGCACAGTAGAGGGGCACGACGTTCGTTAGCATACCCGCTCGGTCAAGAAACTTAAAATTTCTGTGTGTGTGTGTGTGTGTGTGTGTGTGTGTGTGTGTGTGTGTTTTACAGGGTATATTATTTGCTTGTTCAGAATCAGACCTGTTTTCATTCTTGTTAGGTCTTACGTTCCGGAGCCTGTGCCTCTGGCCGGTTTTGTGTTTAGTTTCCGCTTCTCCCTGCAGATCTACCGCATCCTGGGGAAGACCGTGGTTTGTTACCCGATCATCTTCGACCTCAGCGATTTCTACATGTCTCAGGATGTCCTGCTGCTGATTGACGACATAAAGGTGGCGTCGGGACCCCCTCTCACCGACGTGGGCGGATCGGTGTGGGCTCAGGGTGTCTGTCACACGTCCTCCCGCGTCCTCCCGCCGGGCGCTCCTGGCTCTGTGACACGGGGCGGGGGCACGGCGTGAGATGCGAAAGGAAGCAGCCGCTGCACAGGCCTTGGGGACAGGGGACGTGCCCGCAGCCTTAGATGACAGAGGGGTCTGCTCTGTGGAAAGCGGGGAGGCTTTGCTTGCTGTCCCTTCCGCAGAGGGAACGAAAGGACGTGGTTTGTGAAAGCAGGGAGGGGGCTCTTGTGGGAACCCATGTTCCTGTGACATTAACAGATTGCCTCTTTTTATACAAAAGTCAAGGTAGCGAAATAATTTTTTTTTTTTGCTTTTTAATGAAGACTCTCCAGTAAAACCTCAGCTAACTCCTGCCACTCAGATAGCTAAGTGTCCACCTCCCTCTTCCATTTCCGCCGCAGCGAGGCTGAGCAGGCAGAGCACGCCGCCGGGCCAGGCTGCGTCTGTAAAATGCTGGCCCCACAGTGTGACAGTCGGGTGATCTTGGACACGTCACTTAGCTCCTCTGTGCCTATGTGAGCTCATTGTTATAACTGAATGAGAAGAGAGCTGTTGTGGGCACCAAAGGAGCTGATATATACAGAGAGCTCTGAGAACAGAGCCAGGCACGTGGGGAAGTGGGAGGTGCGTGTTTGGTCTGAGGATGATGCCAACGGAAATTGAGCCAAAGAAAGAACTCGGACGTTTCTGAAGGTCCCGGTACAGGTTCAGTCCCGCCTCTCCTACCTCCCGTCACATAAAACATTTCACACAGTAACATAGAGTGAGGACCCATCTTCTGGACGGTAACCCTGGGTTGGCTGTTCCTCCCTGGGACTGTCCTGAAACTGAGTTTGTTAGGACACACACACACACATACACACATACAACACACACACACACATACACATACACACACACACACATACACACATACAACACACACACATACACACACACACACACACAACACATACACACATACACACACACACACATACACACACATACACACACATACACACATACAACACACACACAACACACACACAACACACACACACACATACACACACACGGACAACACATACACATACACACATACAACACACACACATACACACATACACACACGCACACACACACGCACACACATACACACATACACACACATACACACATACACACATACACACATACACACATACACACACATACACACATACAACACACACACAACACACACACACATACACACACAACACACACACATACACACACATACACACATACACACATACAACACACACACAACACACACACACATACACACATACAACACACACACATACACATACACACATACGCACACACATACACACACACACATACACATACACACACATATACACGCGCACACACACACACACACACACACACACACACACAAAGCATCCTTAACTCATGGGCACTCTAAGTATTTTCAAACACAAAGTTGAAAACCAAAGCGGTTCCTCACTTAGCTTGTACAAGCTCCTGTGTGTATACATGTGCGCACCCGAACACGTCTAGCCCTGGGGAGCCCGTGTTATCCGGGCCTGACTCTGAGTTATGCTGGCTCGTGGACACTGGTGGTCCAGCACGCAGACCAGCGTGGACACTACACCGTTCACCTCCCTCGTTCTTCTGTCGACAGAACGCACTGCAGTTCATTAAGCAGTACTGGAAAATGCACGGGCGCCCCCTGTTCCTCGTTCTCATCCGGGAAGACAACATCAGGTCGGTAGATGAGGAGAAGCGGTGGGCGGGGCCCACGGCTGGCAGCGTGGAGCCCTCTGGGACTGGGGCCCCGCTCAGGGGCCGGCAGAGCGCTCTGCACACGTAGAGGGCACTTGGTAATAGGGGACGTGTTTCTCATTCTGGTGTTAATCTGCACGGTTCCTGTCCACCTGTTTGTATTTTTAGAGGCAGCCGGTTCAACCCCATACTGGACATGCTGGCAGCTTTTAAGAAAGGCGTGGTTGGCGGAGTCAAAGTGCACGTGGATCGTCTGCAGGTAGCGTCAGAACCGCCGTGGGCCTCGGTTGTCAGGACGGTTACCCAGTCTGGGCACGGCGGCGTTTCTCAGTGTGTGCTCTGTTCAAGGCTCTTCATTGTAAGGCCTTCCTGTTCCTGTTGTCACCCCCCAGTTTACCTGGTCCTGCCAGTCTGAGGCTCGAGCAGTGGCAGGGATTCCGGCCAGAACTTTAGACTGTGGAGGCTCATCTCTAACCTCACTGTTGCGTTTGAGGAAGCGAGGGTCCAGGGTGGGGACGGGCCCTGCTGTGGAATCTTGGGCCTGTGGCTCGTGAAACTCAACACCCTGAAACAACAGCCCCTCACACACCGCCCCCCCCTCCACCCAGTCTTTGTCTTCTCTTTAGTACAGGAAGTGGAAATGGCCCTGGGAGTTCCTTTTGAACTTGAGTCCAGGCTCTTCCCGCTCTGCTTGTGCATCCCGGGGGCTCCGCTCCCTTCCGGCCCCTCCACCCGGCACCCCCCACGGGCCTCACGGCACTCGCTCCAGCTGGGGAGTCTAACGGCCCTGTCCTGTCGGCAGTTGGGTTGCTGGAGGCTGGGACGGAGGCCGGTCTCAGGTGGAGTCAGGCAGGACCCAGGACGGTATCACGGGGCAGCTCAGCGCAGAACGCCTTGTTGAGTGTAATGTTGTATCTGACACATATCTAACAATATTTATCTGATTACCAACAACACTAAGGCATTAATGCCTAGCAAATTAATTATAAGTATGATGTTGGTCTTTGTTTGTTTTTTTTATAAAACTAATTCAGGAGCCTAAGCAACCAACTGGACTGTTTTATTAAAAGCTCTAGAGACTATTAATGGGATTCAGCATTTGCTTATTAACTCTGATTAAACATTTATTCTGTGGGCTAAATTAGGATGGGTAGGCTCATAAAAATAGAAAATATTAAATCAAAATTAATTCTCTTGGCCCTGGCCGGTTGGCTCAGCGGTAGAGCGTCGGCCTAGCGTGCGGAGGACCCGGGTTCGATTCCCGGCCAGGGCACATAGGAGAAGCGCCCATTTGCTTCTCCATCCCCACCCCCTCCTTCCTCTCTGTCTCTCTCTTCCCCTCCTGCAGCCAAGGCTCCATTGGAGCAAAGATGGCCCGGGCGCTGGGGATGGCTCTGTGGCCTCTGCCTCAGGCGCTAGAGTGGCTCTGGTCGCAACATGGCGATGCCCAGGATGGGCAGAGCATCGCCCCCTGGTGGGCAGAGCATCGCCCCTGGTGGGCATGCCGGGTGGATCCCGGTCGGGTGCCTGCGGGAGTCTGTCTGACTGTCTCTCCCTGTTTCCAGCTTCAGAAAAATGAAAAAAAAAAAATTAATTCTCTTATGTTTTCAGTATTAGTTATCAGCTTTGTGAATTAATGAATTCTTGACTCTCCGTACCCACATTACAGTGCATTGTCAAATTGGTTCTCTCTACTCTCCGCTGACACCCAGAGTAACCACCTCCCGCCCTCTCTCACCTGGAGCGTTACAGTCCTCCCCTAAATCCCCGTGGGCCGCAGGGCAGTTACCCTCTTCCTAGTGCCTGGCCCTGGGCAGTTAGGTCACATCCCACTCGGTGAGCCTCCAGTGACATCCCCTCACACAGAGTGAGCACCGGGTCAGTCCGGTTGTCTGTGCGCTCTCTGTCTGTGTGCTCTCTGTCTGTGCGCTCTCTGTCTGTGTGCTCTCTGTCTGTGAGCTGGACTTGCCAACTTCACCTCATCTTTTCCTAAAAACTATTTTAGTGTCTCATGTTGTCTTTTCATTTCGACATATATATTTTTAAACATTTTAATAAGTCATGAATTTTACGTCAGCTTAAAAATAACCGTAGTTCTAAGAACAGAGAGAAAGCACAGCACATCACATGTGGACTTCCTCATTTACTATGACCCGTGAGCTCGTAGCTCGGTGTCCTTGTTTTATTGCAGGGGGTCTTGTATGTGCAGGGCTGTCTGAATTTAGACTTCCTGTTTCAGAAATTCCTTAAAAGTTATATATGTTTTAGGTGAACTTTATTTATTTTTTTGCTTATTTTGTATTTTTCTGAAGTGAGAAGCGGGGAGGCAGAGAGACAGACTCTCGTATGCACCCAACTGGGATCCACCCGGCATGCCCCCAGGGGGTGATGCTCTGCCCATCTGGGGCGTTGCTCTGTTGCAACTAGAGCCATTCTACTGCTTGAGGTGGAAGCCATGGAGCCATCCTCAATGCCTGGGCCAACTTTGCTCCAATGGAGCCTTGGCTGCAGGAGGGGAAGAGAGAGACAGAAAGGAAGGGGGGGGGAAGGGTGGAGAAGCAGATGGGCGCTTCTCCTGTGTGCCCTGGCTGGGAATCGGACCTGGGACTTCCGCACGCCAGGCCGACACCCTACCACTGAGCCAAGTCACCAGGGCAAACTTTTTTTTGAAGTATCACCATACTTAGCGTACAGTGTGTGTGCAGTTCATAAGGGTCTGGCTCGATGAATCTGAGAGTTGGCCACCTTGTTCATCCCGTTTCAGACCCTCATATCCGGAGCTGTGGTGGAGCAGCTTGACTTCCTGCGAATCAGTGACACGGAGGAGTAAGTCCCTGTGGGTTGTTACTGTGTCTCTGTAGGTTACATTAGCTGTGCAGGAAAGCTGAAGTGTTTGCTTCTGGTTTCTAGGCTTCCAGAATTTAAGAGTTTCGAGGAACTAGAGCTCCCCAAACACTCGAAAGTGAAACGCCAGAGCAGCACGTCCACCACTGCTGAGCTGGAGCAGCAGCCGGACGTCAGCGTCGCCGAGTGGAAGAACAGGCCCAACCACGAGATCCTGCAGAAGCTGCAGGTGTGTGAGGAGCATACCCCCCCCCACCCCCAGGCCACGGCCAGGCTGGCACGGAGGAAGTCCCGGGGTCAGATCGTGTTTCTAACTTGTCCCCTTAGGAAAGGTGGCAGCTAACCTGGCGTAGAAGGCCCGTCTGTACCCAGGGCAGCAGCGAGAGGTTGCTCTCCCGGCCTAAGTTAGCGGGAATGTCTTAGAGACGCCTAAGGAGTGGGGATGACGTGGGTGGTGTCGGGGATGAGAAGATTGTGGGGGCCACTGAAGAAGTGATGTCAGGGGTCGTTGCCTTTGGGGTCACAAGTCTGTCCCCGGTGCCCTGCCCCCTGACTCCTGACCTCTCCTGCCCAGCCTCTAGGTCTATAGCTCGCTTTAAGTCTCCGGTCACTGAGGAGAGCGGCCCTACCATTACACCCATATGAGTATTGTCAGCAACCTCAAGTTTTGCCATCCCTAAGGTTATTTGCATTCTAAAAGGGGGTGGGTGGGGCTAGAGAGTAGCTCTTATCCAAGGAAATGAACTTGTCATGTTAGAACTGCGGATACTGTGACAGCTCGCTAGGCTGTAAAACTCTGAGCGTGGAGGCTGAAGAGGAACCCTGCCGGGCAGCACCTACCCTGTGCCGATCAGCGCTATCCATAGACTGCGTCGGCGGGACGTGATGCGCTAGACCTAAAGCACCTACCCTGTGCCGATCAGCCATCAGCGCTGTCCATAGACTGCGTCGGCGGGACGTGATGCGCTAGACCTAAAGCACACAGCCCGGGCCCCCCCGCTCCACCCCCTCTTTACAGCATCTTCAGAGTAGCACGGTCTCCCACTTAGGGGTGAGTGAGCCCAGGGAGGCAGGGTCAGCCGGTGGGCCCGTCTCTCAGGGAGGCAGAGTCAGTACCAGTGCCTGCGGATAGCGTGTTTTCTATCCACTGCTGATCTTCTTTCCCGGAAAACGTGAGGATTGAATCCTAGTACCCTAGGGAGCCAGCTTGTCTACCATCTGTCTCTAAGAATCTAAGAGAAACAGTTGCATGGTGTCATCTCATGCTTGTAGGCTAACGGTGACATTTCCTCGTCCCCCATTTCCGTCGCAGCAGAATGGAATGCTTCCTCTCTGCATCATGTGGTCGCGCGGTCAGTCACCCCCTGTGGCCACGTCTGTACCCATTGCACTCCGGCCGCTCACAGAGATTTGTTTTCTCAGGACTGCAGCAGCCTGGCGGGCCAGGTCATCCTGCTGGGCATACTACTCAAGAGGGAAGGCCCCAACTTCATCACTCAGGAAGGTAAGCGTGCCTGTCTGAGAACATTCTGGAACAATGAGACTGCTGTGTCGCTGCACAAGCACCAAAAGAGGCGCAGTGTTGTTTATGGACAGTTTCTGTTTCCAGTTTTGCTCTCTGTATGTTTTCAAGAGCAACATTGAATCGTGATAGCTGTCAAAGTTCGCGGCCCCAGGGTCTGCTGCAGGCACACGGAGTGGAGCACAGCGCGGAGCGGAGCGCAGCACATAACAGCCCTGCGCTCTGCGGGCTGTTAACAGAAATAAAGCCTTCCTGCTCCTGCCCACGTGCGCTCTGCACTCACGGCGAAACCCAGCTATCCCCGAAATGCACGTTCGTATGTTGAATCTCTGAATCGTCCATCACGGTCCGCTTCCGGCATTGCTAGTGCAGAATGACGTGTGTAGAGTATGCTTACAAGGACTTCCTGTCCAGCTACTCAAAGCTTTGGGCTCCTCTGCAAGTCCCCTTCCAGGGGGTCGTGTGGATGGGGTTAGAATTGGAAACTGAGTCAGTGTGTCAGACCTCAGTGTAGTTAATAAGATGTATAGTTCTGGAGTGAACTACACATAAGTGCCATTCACATAAGGTCCCACTTAGTGTTTGCATTACTGTGGCTGACAGATAACCTTGAGTCTTTATTGCACATGCGAAGTGAATCGTCTTAATTTGACTAATTCAAGACAAAAGAACTTTCAGCAAACTTCATACAGAATCCCTCCTTTCTAGTTAGTCTTGAAACTCTTAAGTATAAGCAGAATCCCAATTATATTGTGGACGTTTATTGAAATTTGTACTTTTACAACAAAAGGAGTTCAAGAAAAAGCAAGGCACTTCCTTAGGAACCTAGATTCCGGGATGAGTATTTGAGTAGTGCTTTGAAAGAGAAGAGTCACGTCAAAGAGTGGGTAATAAAAATGCCGAGGGAATAATTTTCTACACCATTTTTTTTTTTTTGTAAACTTGGAAGGAATGCTCATCTTTTACTTAGATATTTGAAAGACTTTAAATGCTTTAAATCTGTAAAACCTAATGCTATATTGGAAACCGCAAGCCTGTGTAGAATCAGCATATAATTTTATCCAATCTGTTATAAAGCTATAAAAAGAAGTTCAGGGTAAAATGAAGATCTTACTCTTGGCCCTTCCTTTTTGATGCTCTGCCCTGTCCCGTGGCTGGGTTACTGACCGACCAGTCACGAGGCCACACCGTGGGGGAGCGGGCGCCGGACAGTGACGCGTGTGTCTGTGCGACAGCGCATGTCAGAGAGATCACGCTCAGAGCCGTCTCCGTCGAGTTTTGTTGAACCAACAAGTGAAGGGTTGTCCATGTTCTTAGTCTGCAGCATCTGCTCAACTGGCTATATTCTGGGTTTTTTATTTTGTTTTGTTTTCTATAGTACACTAAAATAACTTATTTTTATTAGTTAAAAACTTAGATTGCATACTAATTAAGAAAACAGTACATTTCAAGAAATAAAATACTAAAATCATAACACTCAAACTAAGCAGCAACAAGGGCAGGAACAGATGCACTGTGTATTTGGGTTACAGACGTAAATAGTTCAGAACATTCATAGGAGTGGATGTACCAACTCTAGTGGAACAAAATGACCATTCAAGAGTGATTTGATTTTTTTTTTAAGGAGAATAAACGTTATGCATTTCATAGAGAGCTCTTTTCAACAAAGACTCTCGTCCGATGTCTAGGTACCGTTTCCGATCACATCGAGAGGGTCTACAGGAAAGCCGGCAGCAAGAAGCTTTGGTTTGTATACGTGTCCTTGTCATCGTGTTTTATCGTTTGTGTTGCCCTGTCCAGCCGCCTGAAGATAATGGACCGATCTTAAAGATGGGTGTTTTTACTTCCCAACTCCCTGGCTCTGCCTACATTCCATGGTGTCATGGCTGAGATATTACAAAAATGTCTGGGAATAAAGACCGCCGTAGGAATAGAGCGGGTGGCTGTTCCCTGGAATGTCGTGCTGATGTAGACCTTGCCTCTGTGGGGTCCCAGCAAGGTACCTCAGGTTCTAGTGGGGGTTTTCTGCAGTCGTGGAAGGCCGGGAGGAGAGACCAGTGGCTCGTTTAATCATAAGCACCAATGATATAGTCAGAAGTTCGTTTTCTCGCCGCTTGGATCTCATAAATCCCAGACATTGCAGTTGCCTTGTGGAAAATCACCGGTACGTGCTGCAGAGGTAGTTAGTCTCTTCCCAGGGGTTGGAACAAAAATTAGGTGAGTTGAAATAAACCAGTTTAAATTCACAGCAGGGCAGCATGCGGAAATGCATGGCTCTCTACATTTTGAAGCAATTCTAACCGTCTTACTAGAGAATCTAACATTTTGAAAGTAAGAGTATAGGGTTACTTTTAGAAGACCCATTATTTTCCAATATAAAAAAAAGAAAAGTCTCAAGACATGTAAGGAACTCCCTTAACCTGAGTGAGCCTCGGGTTTCTAATCTCTTAAATAAGAATATTGATAAAACAATCTTTCCAGTATTCCAATGCTATGATTATACTAAATATTCCTTTCCAACCCAGAAGAATTGATGTAAGAATCCCGCAGTTAGAGCTCAGAGTTTCACTGCAAAATCCCAGCACAGTGAGGCGTGCTAGCTCATGGAGACTGCCTAACAGGCCCATCAGGGTCCAATGTGGTCCATAATCTTCTTTTTGGCTAAGCAAAGCTGTTTTTGCTTTACGTATGATACTTGCCTTTTAGATAAATCATACCAGCAAACAGGGACAGGGCTGACTGTTATGTTTAAGAGAACAAATTCCTGGAGTTTTATTTACTGTGTTTTCCCTTCTATGGCTTCGCCGACACGCCCAGGTTGGCGGTTCGCTACGGGGCTGCATTTACCCAGAAGTTCTCTTCCTCCATAGCCCCTCACGTCACGACCTTACTGGTTCACGGGAGACAGGTACCCGCACACGGCGTGCCGGCGCTCAGCTGCTTGGAACGAGTGCGCTCCCTTGCATCCGGAGGGTCTGGTCGTGTGTGGGCAGAGGCCTGTCTAAAAGTAGGCAGTGTCTGTTTCACTAACTTTATCAGTTACTGACTGGTTTTTCACTATTCCATCTGTATGGAGATTAAGGAGTATGAATGCTTCTTATCGTTTGGCTTTCTCGAATATCCTGAAATGCAAGGAGAGCAGTTTTAAACCTACATTTTTATTTTATTTTTCCGTCGAAAAGTTGCCCATGCTTTTTCACTTTTGAGAGAGAGAGAGAGAGAGAGAGAGAGAGAGAGAGTCTTACATACTGCATGCGCTGTGCTTAAAAAATAAATCTGTTCTCACAGTCTTAGATTTTTTCAGAAATGTAAAAATAGCAGCGTGAGTTCCTTCCTCCAACATTCTGGCTTTATCCAGGGGAAATAAAAAGCTAGCTGTCATTGTATCAATTCCTAAACCCGAGTCCCAAGCTGAGTCCTGGAACCCGAGGACCTGGCCACAAAAGCGACATGACCCGACTGGGTTCTGGGAATAGCCGGCCTGCACTGGGAATAGCCGGCCTGCACCGGGAACAGACCACACGCAGGTTCAGGCATGAATTCTTAACGCAAAGTCAGAATCGTCCCCGAGGCCCTCCCCTCCCCCGCTCCTGCCAGCGGAACATCGGCTCCCGTCTTTGCTGGTTAAACTGATACTGGTGCAGACGACGCCCTGGTGAGGATGGGGGTCCCTCCCCCACCCCGGAGGGTCGGTCCTGCAGTCTGGGAAATGTCGGCTGTTAGGTCCAGTGTCTTGGGCTTGGTGTTTCCTCTCAATTATTATGCGAGGACCTAATTGTGCCCGTTTCTAATTACCCCCTCTTGGGGCCCCCATTCCCAAGTCACCTGCTGGATTTGTGAACCTCTGGCCTGCTCTTTTCTTGCCCCCAGGTCGGTGGTGCGCCACGCAGCAAGTCTTTTAAATAAAGTAGTGGACAGCCTGGCCCCGTCCATTACTAATGTCTTAGTGCAGGGCAAGCAGGTGAGTATCCGGTTCTCAGACCCCCACACGGTCACAGTCACAGCGGCTCCTGGGTAGGACCCTCGCTTTCAGCCCCAACAACCTCCGTGTTGTAGGCCCCCACCACCCCGTTCGCAGGAGCTCGGGCATGTCCACCAGAGGGTCTTTCCCCCGAGCGAATCTCGTCCCAGAGGTGCAGTGACTACACAGCGTCCCTGCTCCTCGCTGCACCTCGGAGCCGTCATTTCAGCCCGGGTTAACTTGAGACCCCTGAGGGCACTGACCCCGGAAATGGGATGGCCACTGAACACTGCAGATGGGTTTGGGACAGGTGGGCAGACAGGCGACTAGGAAGGGCACACTTCCCTGCCCCTTCCTGTGGGTTCTCCTCTTAGGAATGCACTGACTCCCTCCCCAGGACCTGAACCCTCTGGGCCACCTCTCCCCTCCCCCCAGGCCAGCCCTGTCATCTGCTGCCCCCAGAACCACCCCCCACTAGCAGCCCTCTCGGGTAGTACAGGGCCAGAGACCCTTCTCACAGCCGCCCTGGGCTCTCACCCGATGGTAGGCTGTGGGCCCCGCCCCGGGGGCACTGCCCAGTGTGCCCTGCTGGCTGTGGCCCAGTGGGGCCCGGTCAGTGCTGGCGGGAGGGAGCTTGTGCATGTGGGACTAACAGTGGGGCGTGGCTGCTCAGCTCTGTCCTGTTTCCTTGCGCTCTGACCATCTGGCCGTCCGCTGGCTGGAATGAGCCTTGTTGGCTTCCTTTCTCTCCTTTGGGGATGTGTGTGTCTTGTTGTGTCTTCCTGAGAGTTAACCAGGGGCGCAGTCAGCTCCCTCTAACATTGTGAGGCTCTAACTCTCTTGAATGACATCAGCCCATTGCTCATGTTCCAGGGACCTTAACTCATCATAACATATAGAAATGATTTCATCCTGATAGCCAGCTTTTGAAATGTTAGAACAAGTTAGTTATTTTATCCCATAACATTTAATAACCATGAAAAAATTATTGTAGTAATAAGAAAACTCCTGAAAAGAAGCTAAATTGCTTTTCACGTATGTTATCTTTTCTGTTTTCCCCAAATTATTAAGAGGTAGACTTTTCATCCCCACCCCTGCCCCTGTCAGGTAAGCAGACCAAGGAACAGGAGGGGCCAGCCCTCCGTGGTCACTCCTCCAGCCAGGCTCGGACTGCCGCCTGGGCCGAGCACCCCTCCGTGGTCGCTCCTCCAGCCGGGCTCGGACTGCCGCCTGGGCCGAGCACCCCTCCGTGGTCGCTCCTCCAGCCGGGCTCGGACTGCCGCCTGGGCCGAGCACCCCTCCGTGGTTGCTCCTCCAGCCGGGCTCGGACTGCCGCCTGGGCTGAGCACTCCTCAGCGAGAGCGAGCTTCGGACCGCTGTCTCGGGTGTTAGGGCGCAGCACCAAATCTGAAAACAAGTTCCTCAGCACAGACGCGCACAGGAGGGGCTTTGGAGGTCTTCGAGGTCGCTGGCCCATGGCACTCAGGGAGAGATGTCCCCTCCGCACACCGTCTAGAGGTGGCCTGCAGCCTGTGATTGGGGACCCTGCCCCCCACATCCTGGAAGCCTCGCAGCCCATCCTGAGGCTGTGGCTGGACCACTGCCCACCAGGCCAGGACGTCTCCCGGAGAAACAGCCCTGTACAGAGCTCGGACGGCCGAGAGCTCCACTCCAGGGGCTGCAGTCCACTCGGGGACTGCATCGGACCCCTTTGCAATGAAGAAGGGAGAGCAGAGCGGGCCACCCGCAGTTGGCATTCACTCATTCTTGAGAGCTGAAGTGAATATCTCTACAGAGCACTTCCCGGTCGGTCCCCGCGAGCTCGGCAGCAGACAGGGTTTAGTGGCTGCTGCTCCTGGAGGCCCGATGGGCCTTCTGTTTGTTTCTCTCTCTCACTGACATCTTATACGAGTCATCACACTCAGACTAACTGGTCGCCACCACTCATGTGTAACAAGCCGGTTCTCAATTTCACCCGGAATAAAATTGGGGCGCAAGGCCCCAAGTCCTGCTCTGTCCCTCATCCCTGCAGACACAGGGCCCCGTGCTGTGTGCCGATGGAGGGCGGGGGAGAGAGGGAACAGGAGGAAGGGGCCAAGCCCCCCCAGGCCTGCGCAGCACGTGCTGCTGTGCATTTTCACCAACCCCTCTGTGCTTCCTTGTCCCTGCCCGTGGGCAGCCTGCAGACGCCCCTCCGCCGGTGAGAGATGCCAACAGGTATTTTAGGACGCACTAGGCACCAGGCACTCTGCCAGGACCTGGGCAACCTTGTACTTAACCTTGAAAGGGCTACGGTGTGGCTGAAGAGCAAAAAGCTTTATACTTTACGAGACACCATGAAGTGGGAGACTCTCTCCAATGTTAAACACCGTGGACTGCACAGCACAGTAGAGACATCCGGCGTGCTCTGGGCTCTCTGGGGACATTCTGTGCTCCGTTATTCAGAATAATCATTGTTATTTATATTCCTTCCCTGCTTGTAGCCACTCACCTCTGCTCCCCGAACTGGGCCCCTCACCTGCCCAGACGGAGAAGCATCATGAACCCCAGTGGGAGTCATGCCTTGAAATCCATCCTGATGAAAAGTGAGAGCGGTGGCCCCCCGATTCCCCAGCTCACGCAGTCATTTCAGCCTGCCAGCCATCCAGAGCCCTGAATTTATGTTTATTTATTTTATTTAATCTGTTGGTAGCCAGGAGGTTTTTGATAATAAAACTCTGCTGCCCGTAGGTAACCCTGGGTGCCTTTGGGCACGAAGAAGAGGTGATCTCGAACCCTCTGTCCCCCAGAGTGATTAAGAACATCATCTATTACAAGTGCAACACCCACGACGAGAGGGAGGCGGTCATCCAGCAGGAGCTGGTCATCCACGTGGGCTGGCTGATCTCCAACAGCCCCGAGCTGTTCAGCGGCATGCTCAAGATACGAGTGGGGTGAGTCGAGCTCGCTGCGCGTAGGGAGGGGCGTGGGAGCCGTCCTCCGTCCTCCCGCAGACCGCACACCAGGCCTCCGCTGGCGGGCGGGGCGCTGCCCCAGGTGTGCTGGGTACCCGGGAAGGGGCGGTTCCCGGAGTCCCGGGGCGGGGATGGGGCGGGAAACACCAAGCACAATTCTTATAAAAATCCCTGGCAATAGCCTGACCAGGCAGTGGCGCAGTGGATAGAGCGTCGCACTGAGATGTGGAGGACCCAGGTTTAAGACCCCGAGGTCGCCAGCTTGAGCGCGGGCTCATCTGGTTTGAGCAAAGCTCACCAGCTTGGACCCAAGGTCGCTGGCTCGAGCAAGGGGTTACTCGGTCTGCTGAAGGCCCATGGTTAGGGCACATATGAGAAAGCAATCAATGAACAACTAAAGTGCCACAATGAAAAATTGATGCTTCTCATCTCTCTCCCTTCCTGCCTGTCTGTCCCTATCTGTCCCTCTCTGTGATTCTCTCTCTGTCTCTGTAAAAAAAGAAAAGAAAAAAAAATAATTAATTTAAAAATCCCTGTCAATAAATTGAGCCAGCCATAAGAGAAGAGTGACTTTCAGTGAAGCTAGGTGTCCAGAGGACACACTCAGGTGAACATTTGGTCCTTTCCGCTGTACCCATTTTCTGCCAGCATTGAATTTTTAATCGTCCGATCCCAAGAGTTCTGTTGGGAGAAGAAATGGAACGTTAGGCCCTGGCGATCTTGCATCTTCTGGGAGTTTTGGCGGGGGGTGGGGGGTGGGTGGGGGGGTGGGAGGGGCGGGGGGGTAAGGCAGGCTGACCGGGCAGCGGTGTTCGGCCGGCCAGAGTCCAGTCCTGACAACCGCTTCCCTTCTGTCACCCAGAGTGTCACCTCCCCAGCCTCCCTTCCATAACAGCCTCATTGTTTTATGTGACAGGAAATGACTGTTGTTTAACAAGCCTATCACAACGCAGTAAAGGATACACGTTGCTTTTCTTTTTTTCAAATGTATTTTTGACAGTACACGTATCACATCGATGTGCTCTAATTGTCAGAGAGTCAGGTGATACCTGGGCACACAGAGAGACCAGACATGTGGCAGTTGAAGGTACCCCTCAGGGTCTGGGAGGACCGTGTTGTTTCTGTCGGGCCCAGGTACGGGTGGCTGTGTGTGCGCCTGACGGCTGTGTGACTGGATCGTCAATATCTGTTTCCTTTCTCCTTGATCCTGGAGTGCTGATAAAAGTCTTAAATTTTTCTCATCGTCCTTAGGGAATTGTCAATTTCTTCTTGCATGTCTATCAGCTTTGTCGTATACATTTTAAAGTGTTGTTATTCGTCCCTGTTACTTTATACCTTTTATCATCACGTCTTCCTTTGTGTCATTGATGGCTTTTCGATTCTTAAAAAAATTACTTTTCAAATTTCCGACATCTACAGAAATGTAGGGAGCGGTACAGTGAGCCCTGTGTATCCCTGCTGTCACCCGGCCTTAACGAGGTCATCGTGTCCTACCCGCCGCCCCCACCAGCCCGCCACACTCCCCTGCACCTTCACAGCAAACATCCTGTCCTGTCGTCTGTCGGGAGCTCACTGCGTATCTGAGAGCTAAGGACTTTTAAAAACTAAAACCACAATGACTGTCACAGTGCACAAATATAACAATTGAATTATGTTTTAATCTCACAGCCTGTCCTGTTTTTTTTTTTATTTCCTGTCATCATTATTGTTACCCTCAATGTTCATTTTGCATTTTATATAGATTTATTATTTTATATTCAGGATTTGTGCTGTGTTTATTTTTAACCTAATCTGAGACCATCTTTTAGTAGAAATATATATATATTTCATGTTTGTGCCGTTTAAAAAATATTTTGGCCCTGGCTGGTTGGCTCAGTGGTAGAGTGTCGGCCTGGCGTGCGGGAGTCCTGGGTTCGATTCCCGGCCAGGGCACACAGGAGAAGCGCCCATCTGTTTCTCCACCCCTCCCCCTCTCCTTCCTCTCTGTCTCTCTTTTCCCCTCCCACAACCAAGGTTCCACTGGAGAAAGGTTTGCCCGGGAGCTGAGGATGGCTCCATGACCTCCACCTCAGGCGCTAGAATGGCTCTGGTTGCAACAGAGCGACGCCCCAGATGGGCAGAGCATCACCCCCTGGTGGGCGTGCCGGGTGGATCCCGGTTGGGCGCATGCGGGAGTCTGTCTGCCTCCCCGTTTCCAACTTCAGAAAAATACACACACACAAAAAAAGTATTTTGGCTTTTCCTGCTATTTTATGTTATGTTTTTCATTTACTATGCTTTTTTGTTTTGTTTGTGTTTTTCCTTTTTTGTTATTGTTGGATTGGGTTCCCTTTTACTTCTTAGTTTTAATTTTGCACGTGAGCGTGAGTCACTTTATGAAAAATGATAACCTGTTTTTTTTCCCTTTAAAAAATTACATGTGAAAAACCAGTTGCTTGCTTAGTGGTATCTACATACCTCTTTGTTTCAGCAGTTCTCATTCTAGAAATTTATACGTACTTCACAGCAGTCTTCATTTCAACATTGTTTAGAGTAGTGAAGCGTGGGCAACAGCCCAGCTAGCCATGAGCAGGACGTGCCTGAAACAAACCGTGGCGGCCACGGAGTGAAGTGCTGAGCAGCCACTGCAGGCGATAAGAGGACATCTGTGTATCAACGTTCATACGTGTCCAAGACCAGTGAATTAAAAACAAGTTGCTGGTGTTTGGTTCGATTTTTTATAAAAGGACAATGACAATATTGTACATACACGTGTCACGTCTGTGTGCGAAACTATATGAAAATATGCGTAAAATCGGTGTCAGTTACTTTCTCTAGGAGATGTCTTATTTTGTAAGTTATATTTTTTGGTTTTATTTAAAAATATTTAGTTGAAGGTATTTTACAGACTGTTTGCCTGATCCCGATTACCATTTATTTTAGGTGAACTTCCCGTCCCCGATCTCCTCTCTCTGGTGACCAGGTAGTGAATTCGCCCTGCATAGTCATTGGCTTTCAGTTTTATTCCTGAAAGGCGTTCCTCTCAAACATTTAGAGGTATTCTGAATCTGTCACCAGGACTTTGAATCCCACCTCGATTTTTTCCTCCCTCTGCTCTGGTGTCTTCAACCCCAGCCCTCAGGACACACGAGGGCGCAGAGATGGGCCCTTGGCGTGGGTCGTCTCTAAGTGAGAGAAACGTGATTCTTTGTGTCCTTACAGGCTGGCAAAGCGACTCTGTTGTCACGCCCTGTCGTCTTTGGAGGCCGACTGAGAGGTGTGGGTTATAGCCCTCCCCGAGCGCACTCCCTCTCACACGCTGTCCGGGAGAGCCTCCCGCCACTCCTGTCCTTGCGAGGTCTCGCAAACCCTCAGAGTCAGAGATAACCGTGTCCCGGGATTTTACAGTGCTGTGATTTTTTGTTCGATTGGGGTTTGTTTTGTTGTTTGGGTTGTTTTTTTTTTTTCTTTCCACCTCTGGTAGTTTTTCCTTTAGAACTGATTTAGCATTTTAGGTTTTGGGTTAATGTATGTTTCCTCAAAAACCCAGTGGGATTTTCTTCTTTTGAATTCAATCTGACCTGAAGCTTTTTTCTCTCCATGGTAATGAAGTGTGTTTAGTTTATTCTAAAGATAGTTTTCTTCCTTTTTTTTTGTATCTGGCTCTCTCTGCATTCAGTGCCTTCCGTGAGAAATAATACCCTTGTTTGTTTGTTTGTTTTTCTTCACCTGTGTTACCCCAAATAAAAATGTCGGGACAGCAACATGTGACTTCATTTTTAACAACAGCAGAAAACTTGCTAATGAAGACATTTGCCACCCAAGTTTAATTACCCCTTGTCCCGGAACTCGTCCTGGAATTAACTCTGGTATTGTGTTCCCATTGTGAGTCTTCACAGTGTCCCTGCCCAACTCGGAAGGTTGGTTTTTCCCGCTCTGGCCACTGGGGATATTTCAGGGGTAGACAGATCTCATTTTGTTTCATGAGGAGTAATTTGTTTAAGGAGCTCACATCGGCCGGAGATAGGGACTAAATCTCAGCATCCTGTCTCTATCGGAGCTTAGCTCACCGGAGACGCTCAGTGAAATGTGATAGGTTACTTAATACACAGGCTATAAGCCAGTTGGTTCTGGGAGTGTGCTCTGAGCTGCTGATGGGAATTTAAGAGAACAGGGGGCGAGCATGTCTCTGTCCTCATTAGAGAAAGAAGTAGAGGCTCTGGCACCCTGTTTCTAGGGGTACCAGAGTATTGCAGCTTTGCTCTCTGTGGGCTGATGACAGTGCCCCTCTGAAAAGGAAAAAGACGTTTTTATATCCTTTTAACACATATCTTATTGTTCCTGATCCTTAACAGAGTTTGCTCAGACTTCAGCTCCTCGGGCGAATGGCTTCCTTGCGTGTTAGTTCGCTGACCGCTGCACACACGTGTTTCTTTGCAGAGTTTCCCTTTGGTTGGCCCCTGGACAGTTTCCGTTGGCTGAAGATTGGAGAGCAAATTGTGTATTGGCAGGAGTCCTCGAAGGTCAAATTCCTCATGAAATGTTGAGCTTGTTGCTCTCCTAAGTCACCCCTCTGTGTATTGTGGTGATTGTCGCATGATTTTAAAACAAACGGGGGGAGGGTTGTAGAGTACATTCTTTTTTTTTTTTTTTTTTTGTATTTCTCTGAAGCTGGAAACAGGGAGAGACAGTCAGACAGACTCCCGCATGCGCCCGACCGGGATCCACCCGGCACGCCCACCAGGGGCGACGCTCTGCCCATCCTGGGCGTCGCCATGTTGTGACCAGAGCCACTCTAGCGCCTGGGGCAGAGGCCAAGGAGCCATCCCCAACGCCCGGGCCATCTTTGCTCCAATGGAGCCTCGGCTGCAGGAGGGGAAGAGAGAGACAGAGAGGAAGGCGGGGCGGAGGGGTGGAGAAGCAGATGGGCGCTTCTCCTGTGTGCCCTGGCCGGGAATCGAACCCGGGTCCTCCGCACGCTAGGCCGACGCTCTACCACTGAGCCAACTGGCCAGGGCACATTCTTTCTTTTAATTCAACTTTCTTATAAGCTAATTAAAGCATTTCAGGCACATTCATATCTAACTTCTTATTGTTTCTCTGTTCTAATTGTTGATGACGATTAGAGAGATTGATAGTTGGGTCAGCTTTTAACACCACATTCCTCCTGCTGTGCCGAAGTCCGCGGGCTGGGTGGACATGGGAGGTGACAGCGTTCCTCTCCGTCATGGTGCTGCTCATGCAGCGCTCCCCGTGACATACATACCCGTCTCTGCTCTGCCCCGTCTGTCAGGGTCTGGGCGTGGAGGATGTGCCCGCATCACCCCCTGCCAAGCGTTCCCCATGACATACATACCTGTCTCTGCTCTGCCCCGTCTGTCAGGGTCTGGGCGTGGAGGATGTGCCCGTATCACCCCCTGCCAAGCGTTCCCCATGACATACATACCCGTCTCTGCTCTGCCCCGTCTGTGAGGGTCTGGGTGTGGGGGATGTGCCCGTATCACCCCCTGCCAAGCGTTCCCCATGATATACATACTCCTCTCTCTGCTCTGCCCGTCGGTCAGGGTCTGGGCGTGGGGGATGTGCCCGTATCACCCCCTGCCAAGCGTTCCCCATGACATACATACCCGTCTCTGCTCTGCCCCGTCTGTGAGGGTCTGGGTGTGGGGGATGTGCCCACATCACCCCCTGCCAAGCGCTCCCCGTGACATACATACCCGTCTCTGCTCTGCCCGTCTGTCAGGGTCTGGGTGTGGGGGATGTGCCCGTATCCCCCCCTGCCAAGCGCTCCCCGTGACATACATACCCGTCTCTGCTCTGCCCTGTCTGTCAGGGTCTGGGCGTGGGGGATGTGCCCGTATCCCCCCCTGCCACGCCAGCAGCACCCTGCTCTCCTCTCTTTCTTCCAAGGCCCACCCTGCCGGTGCTGTTTCTTCAGCTTCCCTGCCGTCGGGCACGGCAGCGAGCAGAATTAACCTGCTCACAGCAATGCTGTTCTAGTCTAATAATGATTTGATTTGCTATTGCCTTATTGATTCGTTCTCCGGCTTTTATGTTGAGATAGATCAAGTTCCTGACAGGCCCATTACTGTAAAGACCTCCCGATCAACGACTTTCTGCTCTGGGCCTGTCAGTCGGCTGCCGGGGAGAGCCCCGAGGACAGGAGCCATGAGGGCCGCGGCGTCTCCATGGCACAGGCTGCCTGTGCACCCTCCACGTGCGACCCGGGCGTGGCCTGTCTCCTCACAGCTGCATGTGGGGCTTACCCAGCCGGGGCCAGGCTGCGACCCCGCTCGCTCGCTCGTGCAGCAAAGGAAGGAGGCAGAGTCCCAGCCCTGACCGTTAGCGTGGCCTGAGACCCCTCAGAGCCCTTTGTGGAATAAGGGGGGGGATGCCGCGCCCCAGCCCCTGATCCGCTGTGGTTAGATCAGGGGAGAGCGGCTGGGTCCTGGGGCTCCAGCCACCGAGCAGGACACTCAGTTTGCCTCGTCCAGCCGGCGCCCTCCCTGGTGAGCTGGCCTGGGGCCTGCCGTCCCTCCTGCGGTCACCTGTCCGCTTGTTAACAGCAAAGGCGGCAAATGCTTCTCAGCATCTTGACCTGGCTTCAGAATGATTACTGAGAAACCGTTTCTTGCTAAGGATCAGTGCCCTCTTTGTGGCGTTTTGTTATTTTCAGAAAGCGTCGGCCATTCCAGTTTACCAGGAATGTCAGATTTCTGTGCACTGTCCACCCCCCTCCCCGTGGGGGCGTGTGGGAGAGAGAACCGCCGATACCCACGCAGTGTGCTGGCCGACCTCCCAGCGGGAGGGGTGGGAGGGGGACAGGCGTGCCCCCGGGACCTCGCAGGAGTGACGCACCGCTCCGCCTGTCCACAGTGCGGGAGTTCATCGACCTCACGTCAGGCCTGGACCCTGGTTCGTCGCCCTCACGTCAGGTCTGGACCCAGGTGAAGGTCGGTATGGTCGGTCCTCTGCATCTGCTCGTTCTCATTCGCTGCTCGGCAAGCCAAGCACATCGCTCGTTCTTTGGTCAGACTGAATTTATAGGGTCGGGCCCAAGGCTGACCTTCGTGCTTCTGACCTTCCACTGTGGGCTCCCCCCCCACACACACACACAGACCTTGTGTTTGGTGCTTTTACACCAGAGTGGTCAAAGCAGGCGTGGCGGCTGTTGGCGGGGACGAGGGTAAGAGGTCAGGCTTTTCTGTGCAAAGGAATTAATACCCGTTGTACTAGTGGTTTTAGAAATGGATTGAAAGGCCTGACCAGGCGGTGGTGCAGTGGATAGAGTGTTGACCTGGGACACTGAGTAAGTACCCAGGTTCAAAACCCCAAGGTCCCCATCTTGAGTGTGGGCTCACGAGTTTGAGTGTGGGATCATAGGCATAATGGTCGCTGGCTTGAGCAAGAGGGTCACTGGTTATGCTGAGTACCCCCCCCCCTGCCGGGGTCCAGCCCCGGGGGGGATCTAGGGGTCCCACAGGAAGAGACGGCGTCGGCGAAATCGAGTGAGAGAGCCGAATTCTTTTCTTTCTCTTTATTCTCTAGTTAGCATTTACTGCCAGGCATCTCTGCTCAATGCTAGTATAGCTCCCTTTTTATACACACACACTGAGTTACAATTACATGGTGTTAATCATTGCTTCTGTTTCACTATGTTTACATGTTTCTGGATAACAGTTAATTTATATCTATAAATTACAAACCAGGTAGCAAATCATTCAAAATACAAAATAACTTGAATAGTGATAACAACATCGGTAAAAGCTTTTAAGGTATTAGTACTAATAGTTAACTAACTTTACTGCTGTTGTGAGTTAAGGGGCAGAGAGAGATTAGTAGACGAGATTATTAAGGACTAACAATGGACCACCGCTTGCTTAGGTAAATGGCTTTGATTTTATGCAGTGTCCTACTTTTTCTCACAAGATTCTAAAAGGCTTGTCTATAAAGAAAGTAACATTAAGAGTAGCTTTCATTCAAAGATATACAGAGTGTACTTGCAAGATAGCCTAGTAGCAACATAAGACATTAACTGTTATTACTTCTATGAATTTCCCTACATTTTTCTCACTATCTAAAAATCTTGAAAAGCATATAAATCTCATGAAAACATCTCATTGAGAAAGCCTAGCAATTGCCTTTAGTCAAAAGACAATTCTCTTAGTAAAACATTCTTTTCTTGCCGACTGCGCTCTCATCCTAGGCCACACAATGGGCCATTCTATTATACCTTACCTAAGATACTATTGTCTAGTCAAATATTACTTATTTATTATATTTAAACACTAGTTAAGTTCTACCTCTATTCTTCTCAGAGTGTATCACTATCTGCAGATCAAATAAGCAAGAAGAAAGGAATGTTTCTTTACTCTATTACATGAAAAGGCTAGGAGGAAAAATGTTGAATTAAGTGAAGGCCGAGAGGTGCTCTGTGCACAGCCACTGCCTCCTATCTAGTCACAAGTCACAATCTATTCTTTCTAACATGATTAAGAAGGAGTTCTCCTACAAACTTAACCCTTTACGAGGGATATCATAGCCAGCCTCTTATGTCTATGAGCCCAGTTCAAGGGGCTTACAGGCTTTTCTGTGGAACTCACACCCTCTGTCTCATTTCCAAAGAAATCACTACGAATCTACAGGGAAAGCACGGTACTATTATCCCTGTGCCACAAATAATAGCACACACCCAGAAAAGGGGGGATATAAGGCCAGATTAATTCAAAAGATTAAAGGGGGAAGTATCATGCCTTTCCTTGCGGTGACTTTGTCAACCCGCAGCTGTTGGTCTTTACTGCGGTGACTCTATCTTCTTTTGCTGTGACTTTGTCAACCAGCAGTTGTGGATCTTCTTCTGCTGTGACCTAGTTAGCCAGCATTAGTGGATCGGCTCCCGACACCCCCCCCCATCAAGGCACGCATGAGAAAGCAATCAATGAACAACTAAGGTGCTCTGATCTCTTTCTTCTTGTCTGTCTGTCCCCACCCTCCTTTGCTAAAATAAATAAATAAATACATAGATAGATAGATGATAGGTAATGTATTATGTCCCGTTTTTGACAATTGTGTTCCATCCTTGTATATCTCTCCTGCCTCTAAAGTATCTCAGTTACAACATCTGCAGTTCTCCGGTAGACGGGGAAATTCCTCCCAGAAACGCGAGAACGAGGAATAGTGAGGAAGTAGGAAACAGAGCTAAGAGTTGCCTCGGCAGCAGGCAGTGAGACGGGAGCTGTCCCAGCAGGGACACGGGCCTTGTGGCCGCAGCCCGGCCCAGCAGGAAGTGTGACCTGCCTGGTGGAGGTCACCCCTGGCCCCTCGCGGAGTAAGCCTTGTCCCCAGAGAGGCACTAGCGTCATCCTGTGAGGATGCAGCCCACGGTTCTGAAATCCAGCCTCGGGGGAAGGAGGGCTTTAATCCTTTGACTCTTCCCACCCACGTTTCATCTCTGTACCTGCAGTCGCCTTGTGGGTTGTCTTTCAAAGTAGTGTATCCAGAGGGGGGGCGAGAGGAAGAGGGAGAGAGAGAGGGAGAGCAGGAAGGAGGGAGGAGAGAGAGGGAGAGACATGGAGGGGGAGATGCCATGTCTGGCTGTGCTGCCTGAACCACCCCCCTTCCTTGCTGTAGCTGACGTCACTCGTGGGCTGGGCTCCGCGGCCCCCCTGGGTGATGAGCACATCCTTTCTGTGTGTGCTCAGTGCTCACGGGGGGCGGGGCGCTGAGGGGTGAAGCCCAGGAACTGTGTGTAAACGACTCCCCAGCTTTCCTACCAGCACGTGGGGCTCTGCTTCTCCACGGCACCTTGTCAGCCTGCAGTTTCCTTTGTTTGCAAAGCTAGTTTATCTGGCGTTCTCTCCTCAGAATAGAGCTCGCTGACTAGGTGAGACAAAACTGTAAAAATACCTATTAGAAGCTTCTCAGGTCAGAAACTAAAATTACTTACACATAAAATAATTCACTATTTCCAGGCATGAAACTACCAACCTTGGAGAATGCCAGGCACACAAATAGTAGTCCATAAATGCTCACTTAAATAATTCCATTAAAGCTCTCTCTGTAATACAAAAATAATGTCATGAACAGCATTTGAGTCCCTATTAAAGAATGGAATCTTTAAGAACAGGTACACGGACAGTATTTGCCTACCTATACTTAAACACCTGTAAGGAAGATTCTTCTGAAATCCGCAGGTTAACCTAACAGACTTGCTGAGCTCTGGCTGCGTCTTCATGTTCCAAAGGCAGGCGCCTCTCCCAGGTGCCTCCCCCCCACCCCCACCCCCACCCGGCACAGAGGAGTGGCTGCGGGGGAAGGAAATCCGGGAGAGCGCTCACTGCCCTTCCTGGAAAAGAAACATCTGTGTCAGAGTGCAGGGCAGCCCTGTTCTGAAAAGCAATCATTTTGATCCTCCCTGTTTCTGCATGTATCTTGCATTGAGAGAACAACAGTGTGACAGGTGTCTGTGCGCAGGGGACTGGTCCTGCCAAGATGGTGGAACATCCCTTGGCAAGATCCTGAATTCTAAACCTGGCTTCGCCCGACTGCGTGGTGGTGCAGTGGATGGAGCGTCGGACTGGGAAGCGGAAGACCCAGGTTCAAGACCCCAAGGTCACCAGCTGGAGCCCAAAGTCGCTGGCTTGAGCAAGGGGTCGCTCGGTCTGCTGGAGCCCCCCCCCCCAAGGCACATATGAGAAAACAATTGAACAACTAAGGTGCTGCAACGAAGAATTGATATTTCTCATCTCTCTCCCTTCCTGTCTGTCTGTCCCTTTCTCTGTCTCTGTCACAAAAAAGATACATATAAATAAAGTAAACAAGCCTGGCCTGGCGCTCACTGCCTCATCACGGGCACAGGAGCAGGCCTGGCGTGTTGGGAGTCTGGTCGTGCCCCAGAGTCTTGATGGCAGTCATCATGTCAGTGGGCTCAGGAAGTCCCAGTGGCCTTTTCTTCCCTCCCCTTCGGCCGGGTCCGTGCTGTGACGGGCGTCGCCGTGAGGAGCAAGGTGGCCTGTTTCCGGGGTAGCTGATTCTCGCTTCCCCGGGCGGTTGCAGGTGGATCATCCACGCCATGGAGTACGAGCTCGAGGTCCGCGGCAAGGACGGGCCGGCCGCAGACTTGTATCAGCTGGCGCCCAGCGAGGTCAAGCAGCTGCTGTTGGACATTCTGCAGCCCCAGCAGAACGGAAGGTAAGGAGGGCCTGTCTTTGTTACCGGCATGGACCCTGTAGATGGACAGTAACATTGTATCATACAGAGCTGAAACAAGTTATTCATAAGAAATAAAATGGACAGGGTATACAATGATACTAAAACAAAGTCCTTCTTCAGTTGTGATTTTCATATTGCTTTTCAGGTGTAGTTTATAAATGTTTCTTTTTATTACTCTGTGCAGAACATCAAATCTCACACCACTTCAGTTCGGCTTCCTTTGTGAATCTTGGTAGCACTCCCCACCTGTTCCCAGCATTGTGGCAGAAAGTTTGGCTTTGCGATGTCACCAAGCATGCTGCCTGCTACTCTGTGCCCCTGAGTAGACTGGACCTCTCCAGGGCTCAGGCCGTCCATAGACTTGACTTGTGCCGAGTTAGAGTGAGAGCACAACAGATGCGTGTGGACTGCTCTGACTTGAAGCTCTTTTTATTTTATAACAGAAAACGGCTGTACTGCAATTACTGAAGCTGCTCCGTGTTTTTAAAGGGAGCTAGCTGCACTGAGTGTTAAAGTCATGTAATCAGATGGCGAGGTTGTTAACCTTGTAACTTACTGGAGAAGAATGCTTTGTCTGTTAAATTTTTTAGAAGCTAGGGGGTTTCTCCTTTCCTGCCAGCCCTGTTTTCACGATGAAATACTTAGCGGTCTCCGTAACACAGCCGGAATGCGCAGTGTTGGTGGACTCGGTTTCTTCTTGCCCTGTTGGGACAGTTAGCCCACATGGAAAGCCTGGCTTTCTACCAGGACAAGTGTGGGTCAACTTGAGGCTTGTGTTTCCCTTTGCTGTGCAGATGTTGGCTGAACCGGCGTCAGATCAACGGGTCTTTGAACAGAACCCCCGCCGGGTTCTACGACCGCGTGTGGCAGATCCTGGAGCGCACGCCCAACGGCATCGTCGTGGCCGGGAAGCACCTGCCGCAGGTACGCGGTCTGCCAGCCGGGGACTTCGGAGGGGCCCGAGGGGCACGCCCCGCCCCTCTGCGTTGCAAGGACTGTCCTGCTCACTCCGTTTCCTAAGAGCCCTTCCCTGAAGCACCGGAAACCTGGTAATACAGAAGTCACCTCGACAAACGCCCTTGTAAGCAACATATCCATTTGGTAAAGCGAGGCTTTTGTATAGCAGGACAGTGATGTTGAAAAATAAAGGTAGCTCAGATGGGGGGAGGGAATACTCCCAGTCCAGCCGATGAGACATTTTCTAGTACTTCCTCCCTCCCGCAATCTGCACACCCCTCCGTTCAACACTCTGAGGATGTTGGATTGTATTGAATATGGAATACCGTGGATGGACCCCAGTGAACACAGGGACGAGGCATTGTTGTTCCCGACAGAACAACTTTGCTGTCATTTGGCTGCAAGGGGACCCCTGCTGGGTCCCCTTGGGGCATTAAGTAGCCGCACATGGTTCTGAGGTGGTGACGGCGGTCACGTCAGTCACCACAGAGTATAAGCCGACGTCATGCCCTCTGAGCCCCCGCCGGTCACTCCTCCCAGACACTCACAGCCTCCCTCCCGGCCACGCCCAGGCTTAGATTTGGACCTGAGCTTATTTCCTGCTTCCATCTGCCTTGTGAGAAGTGAGTGATGGAAGACCGCGCAGCACTCGTGTTTGAGGTGGAACGCGAAGGGCAGAGAGAGTTCTCTGACGGCTGTGCTTTCCCCACGTTTGCTAGCCTTCTCTGTGCGAGTGCCGGCCCTGCCGGTTGTACCCGTCTGCATGCAGCCGACTCAGAAAGGACCTGCTGCAGAAGGGACCCAGTTCAGTAGCAGGGGACCTACCCCCGGGGCTCTGGCAGCCAGCCCACTTCTGGGTTCACTCTGAGAGCAATGTGCCCTCGAGTCAGTGTCTCAGTTTCTAACCGTTCCTTTTGTGGATTGAAGTGGTTTTCTAATACGGTCCCTTTTCCCCGGAAAACATTAATATAGAGAAGACAACCACTCAAAACAGGAGGTTAAACTGATCACAATAGTCGGCTGGTCTAGTAGTTTGACATCTATAAAACCCAGTCCCAGCGCCACAACTGCTCTCGAAGGGTTTACAGAAACTGAAAAGGGTTATTGATCAGCAGGTGAAATTTCTCCCCGACGCGGGAGCCACAGGGGACCGGCACAGCATGTTAATGTCAAGTGGTTCATTTTTTTCAGCAACCAACCCTGTCCGACATGACCATGTACGAGATGAATTTCTCTCTCCTGGTTGAAGACATGCTGGGCAATATCGATCAGCCGAAGTACAGACAGATCGTGGTGGAGGTTTGTGTCCAGAGAGCCGGACCGCTGACCGCCTGCTCTCTGCCTGCTCCCCGCCCGCCCGGCTAGGAGGCGCTGGCTCAGGGACAGGGGCTCCCCCACACTCACCCTCAGCGCCCCAAACTGCGTCCCGGGGAGGATGCCGTCCTTGGCCCACGTCAGGCGCTTGAACAACTCAAGCATCCTAAACCCTTCAGGGTGGGAAGTTGCTGTTCGTTTCATTCTCAGGTTTGTTTTCTGTTACAGAGAGAGCGCGTGGCTACGGGAGGAAGTTCCAGCCGCTCAGAGTCCGGGGCGGGAAGAGCTGGGGCTGTTAGTTAGAAGGGGGGGCGCCTTCCTGGTGTGGCTCGCCCCTCGGCGTCCAGGGCCCGGCACCTGGGCCCCGTGGTGGACGTGGAGGGGCCTCTTGGTGACCAAAGGAGGTCATTCACTTTGCAGGAGAAATTTTCCTTTAGAGCAAGAGCGAAGTTTGGTCTTCTCCCAGCCAGAGCCCACCCCCCGAGCTCTCCCACGTGCGACCCTGGGTTTTCCTGAGAGTTTCCAGTGGTTCTTTTAGGTTCTGTTTTGGAAGCTTCCCAAACTGGGAATGATGAGGCCTTTGTCATGTCCCGGGGACAAAGTGGGAGCCACAGTCATCATCGGAGAGTCTGTACCAAGCATTAGGTGCTCAGACGCCACCTGTGCCTGTACCAGCATGTCATCCCAAACGAACATTACCACTCAGGGCAGACGTCTGGGACAGTAGCCAGACAGCAGCGTGATGCATTACACGAAGACACAGACCCCATCGTACTCACATCCTAACGTGGTCAGAGTTCAGTGCATTTTTAAAAACCCCACGATCGGCCCTGGCCGGTTGGCTCAGTGGTAGAGCGTCGGCCTAGCGTGCAGAAGTCCTGGGTTTGATTCCTGGCCAGGGCACACAGGAGAAGCACCCATCTGCTTCTCCACCCCTCCCCCTCTCCTTCCTCTCTGTCTCTCTCTTCCCCTCCCGCAGACAAGGCTCCATTGGAGCAAAGATGGCCTGGGCGCTGGGGATGGCTCCTTGGCCTCTGCCTCAGGCACTAGAATGGCTCTGGTCGCAACAGAGCGAAGCCCCGGAGGGGCAGAGCATCGCCCCCTGGTGGGCGTGCCGGGTGGATCCCGGTCGGGCGCATGCGGGAGTCTGTCTGACTGTCTCTCCCCGTTTCCAGCCTCAGAAAAATACAAAAAAAATTAAAAAATAAAATAAAACCCATGATCCCCAAGACAGCACTGTGGTGTTGCGGACTGATACTCACTTTGGGGCACCGGGCTCCAAGTCATTTGACCGTGAGCCTCGTGCCGGAGTCCCCACTGAGCACGCCCGTCTTCTCAGGCTTTGTCTCCCACGACCTCTGCCAGGGCAGCTCCGCTCCCCTGGACACAGGTGCTGCCACCTGGCCCCCAGGGACAAATGCCTAAAGGTGTGGAAGAGTTGAGACGCTTTGGGTCGGTGGAGCACTGTACTATAGACAGGACGGGGAGGTCGTTTTTCTAAGTTACTGGTTTTATTCGATGACTGAGCAGCCTTTCTGTGCAGCTACGGGGATGTGCAGTGAAGAAAAATGAGCCGTTTCCCAGTAGAATTTAGGACACTGATTGGCAAGATTAGGGAGACCCCGTCCCCAGACGATCGTCAGCCTGTGGTCGTACGAAACGGACTGTGGACCGTGGGGACCACCCCTCAGCCTGAGGAGAGGGTGAAGGCATGCCCAGACCGTGTCACTTTCGTGGGTCATTTCATTGGCCCTCACGTCTGTCTCTTGTAGCTGCTGATGGTCGTGTCCGTTGTCCTGGAGAGGAACCCCGAGCTGGAGTTTCAGGACAAGGTGGACCTGGACAGGTTGGTGAAAGAGGCGTTTCAGGAATTTCAGAAAGACGAGAGTCGACTAAAGGAAGTGGAGAAACAAGTAAGTGGAGAAAAGAGCTTACGTAGATGTGTTTTTCTTCATTGCCTCAATTCCTCAGTGTATCTCTAATCTCTTTATCATTCAGTTTACAAAGCAGATTAGAGTGCAAACTAGAGTCCTTGAGGGGCCAGGGGTGGGGAAGGAAGTTCGATTTACTTGAGGAATGAATGTTACTTTTTAGTTCATTATGAGTCAATTCCACTACAAAGTGTTGACTAAAAAGAAATCCAGGAAGAGATGAATTTCCTGGATCGAGTTAGTGGTTAAAATTGTGGGCTGTGAAGTTCAGAGCTGGGGGGGGCAGAGCAGGCCCCCCTGGTGCTGTGTGCTGCCCCCACCCCCACAGTCCCTCCCAGGCTCTCCGTTTCATGTTTTAAGTCGTCTGTAAGAGGGTCCCTAAGTGAGTAAAACCGCCAGCAAAGAGGAGGGACTAAACCTGTCTGTTTCATGCTGAGAAGACGCCCTGGGGAAGCAAAGACCAGCGTAGGGAGCCCCTGTTTCCAGGACACGCCTGTCTGTATTTATCTCCCTGCAGAGCTGCTCTCACCTGTCACTCTTAACAACCATAAAAAAAAAAAAAAAAAATCAAACGACTTGCTTACCGTTTTGCTTTGTAGGATGACATGACTTCCTTTTACAACACTCCGCCCCTGGGACAGAGAGGGACCTGCAGCTACCTGACGAAGGTCGTGATGAACCTGCTGCTGGAAGGGGAGGTCAAGCCGGGCAGCGATGACCCGTGTCTGGTCAGCTAGCCAGGGCGGCGCGGGGACCCGTGTCCGGTCAGCTGGCGAGGGCGGCGCGGGGACCGTGTCCGGTCAGCTGGCGAGGGCGGCGCAGGGCTCCGTGGGACACGTCTCGAGAACAGCGTTGCGTTCTGTGCCGCAGCTTGACCACGGCGGCCCCTCACAAGCACACCGGCCGGGTTGGGGAGGCGGCCGCCCTCCTGGGACACCGTGGTGGGGCCCCTGCCCGCCAGAGCCAAGCCGAGGGTAGGACATGCTTTAATCCAGTGAGAGAGGGCTCTCATGGCCACGCCCGCCGCAATCGTGGTCCCTGCGGAACGGTAGGAATAGTTTAGGAAGTGAAAGTTCGCTGCCGCATGCTTTATGGTCAGATAGCTCGTCGGAATCAATCATGGCTCTTTGGACTAAGTCCCCCACCTCACTGCCACGAAAATGAACTTGCCACGCACGAGGTGACGCGGCCTGGCGAGGAACGGACATTGGGAAAGGGGGACCTGTTTTAGTGACGTCGTCCTGTTAGAACAGGGGTCTCAAACTCAACTCAGCATGTGGGCCGCAGAGCAAGATCACAGCAGTTCGGCGGGCTGCACTAGGTCTACAAAAGGCAACTGTTACGCAACACTTTTCTCACTGCAGTTGAAAACAAAAAAAAATCAGTACAACAAGCACAATCGTACATGCAGTTTACTCAGTGTCACAAAACGACCAGAAACTGTAGTTCGCATCACAACTGCTGTTAACTAAGCTAATATCTAGCTAGGATGCTAGAGAAATGAAAAATACAAGTAGGCCCCTAGGCTTACTTAATTTTATCCAAAATATTTTGAACTTCGTGGATTAGTCTGCGGGCCGCACAAAATTGTTCGGCGGGCTGCATGTGGCCCGTGGGCCATGAGTTTGAGACCCCTGTGTTAGAAGATACTGAAATTAACACGCACCAGGACAGCACCGTGAGCCAGCTTGCAGAAGCGACGCTGTTGGTGCTGTTTTAGCTACAGAGCTGCCACATAGTTTCTACCTGTCAGTGTGACTCTGGTTTTTGTACTGGCGCTCACTGTAGGGGTTGGACTAAAATATGGCAATAAATCTGATCAAACGTTTGTGCCATACCTTTATTACAAATACCGATAATCCCCGATCAGACGCTCCCTCTGAGTTCTTACCTCAAGCAGGATGTGCGTAAGGTGATTCCGACGTACGGGTGGTTCACCTAGGTTGTATTAGTAAAAACAAAATTAAATGTTACTAAATTCTGTGTTTGAATCGATGGATATAGCTGGACACATTCTTTGTTCTCATGTTCATGATATTGAGTTTACTATTCCTGCAGATTTTTTTTTTTTTTTTGTATTTTTCTGAAGCTGGAAACGGGGAGAGACAGACAGACTCCCGCATGCGCCCGACCGGGATCCACCCGGCACGCCCACCAGGGGCAATGCTCTGCCCCTCCAGGGCGTTGCTCTGTCGCGACCAGAGCCACTCTAGCACCTGAGGCAGAGGCCAAGGAGCCATCCCCAGCGCCCGGGCCATCTTTGCTCCAATGGAGCCTTGGCTGCGGGAGGGGAAGAGAGAGACAGAGAGGAAGGAGAGGGGGAGGGGTGGAGAAGCAGATGGGCGCTTCTCCTGTGTGCCCTGGCCGGGAATCGAATCTGGGACTTCTGCACACCAGGCCAACGCTCTACCACTGAGCCAACCGGCCAGGGCCTATTCCTGAAGATTTAAAAAGAAATTTTGAATTGAATTATTGGGGGGGACACTAGTTAACAAAATTTTACAGACCGCATGTGCACAACGCCACAGCACCTCTCTGTACACTGTAGTGAGTGTCCACCACCCCAAGTCAAGTCTCTGTCCATCACCATTTATCCCCCAAACTGTCCTCCACCTCCCCCACCCCCAGCAGTCACCACACTGCTGTCCCTGTCCATGAGTTTCTCTCTCCCTCTCTCTCTCTCTCTCTCTTTTGTCCTCTTTTGCTCAGTCCCCCCACCCCCATCTCACCCAGCTCCGTGGTTCCTGGGAGGCGAGCTCACTTACTAACCTTTCCTGAATATTTTTATTTAATTCACTTGGATACGGAATGGAAGAGAATCTATGATACTGCCTATCACACATACTTTGCAAATATCCTCAAGCAAACATTTATACAAATAGAAAGTAATTAATCATTTTAATATTATGAGTTTATTTCCCCACGGAATGTTCCAGCGCAGCTCGTTAGTTTGAGCCCTGGCCCCAAGAGAGATGTTTCTGACCAGTCTTATTAGGGAGTTTCCCCTGAGAAGTCAGCCCTGTCATGTTAAAAAAATATGCAGCCTACTGAAGAGTCTTGAAAGGATCTAAGGAAAACAAAGGACAAACGGCTTCCAAGACAACCAAATTGGCATCAAATACACGGAGGTGTGAGCTCACGGGAAAACCTGGAGCAGGCGCACAGCCGGGTCGCTGAGGAGCCCGGCTCTGACCTTGCCTTGGGGGTCACGTGTGTGCTGGTGGCAGAGCAGGAGGAGGGTGTAAGCTCCGACCTTGTGGAACACCCTAAGGAGAAGGGATACGACAAAGAAGGGAATTGCCTAACTTGAGATGTTAGGAGAGTGATAAAGATTTAAAAAGGGTAAGGATGAAGCTAGGTTATAAATCAAGCATGAAAAGAAAATTTTAATACGAAACCCATGGAGGGAGAGTCGAGGACCCGCATGGCGGGCGGAGCGGGACATAAAGGGAGGAAAGCACTTGAAATATTTAACATGCGCTGAAATCTGGAGGAAAGCGCACTGTGTTGTATTTTTAAGAATTTCTTAAAAGTCTGGTTTGCTGAGCAAAGTTGCCAGAAATCTGCCCACCGTCTTAGTTGGAATCAAAAACATCATTTGCAAGTGTCTATTTCCTAAGTGCGGGTTAGCTCCCTGCTGAAAGGATACATACTTGTGCAGGATTCTGAGGTTTCCCAGGCTGCTCCCGGAAGCCTTTCAGAGCCTGTGACACAATGTGTCGGCTTCGAGTTGCGATGGAATTCAAAATGTATCCTTCAGAAAGACCGGCTGGGACCAGCCAGTCCTGGTGTTCACCTCCATAGGAACTGAAGTCTGTTTTCTAATTAAGAGAGAAAAAAAAAATAGTAAGAACTGGAACACAGAACTGATGAATTTTCAGACGTCCCATTTGCCCTACAGAGCCAAAACGTTTTCCCAGCGGAACGAGGGACTGACTAGCAATATTAATGTCAGCACATCTGCCCGGGCACGACAAGACTCCAGCCTGGCTGGGAGCTTCCTCCGTCACAGTGCCAGGGCACTGTGCAAGTTTACTGTGCAGGCAGCGTCTGTCGGAGACCCCCAACTGAATATCAAATCCGACGACAATTCCAGAGTATCGTTTTTTGTTGTTTTTTAAAAAAACCAGTGTTCTTTCCATTTTATTAAGTCTGAAAAAGTCATATTTCAATTAAAAAAAAAAAGAAAGACATCAGAGTGCGGAATCATCTGGGTGTCATCTTCAGTATGTGATAAGCGCAGTCACAGTGACGGAGGAAGTGTAACTTTTCACCAGAGATCGAGGAGCAGGTGCAGCCGCTCAGCCCCCCAGGAGCGCGCCTCGTCAGCAGATGGGGTCTGAAAGCGGAGGAGCCGGCCATGTGCAGACGGTTAGGGCGGCACACAGACAGAGAGGCTGCGTTTAGATCAGGGATGAGCCAGAGCAGCCCACCCGTCCGGGGCCAGATCATAACACCGCTCTGTCTCAGAAACTCAAAATGTGAATGAAAAACGAGGGGGCGGGGAATGAGCAAGACGCCCCCAGCGGCCCCCAGACCTGGGAAGCAGTGCAGCCTCGTTGTGGATCCGTGGGAACGAAGCAGGAGGACCAGGGCTTGTGGGATCCGTGCTGGGCGCCTGGACTGCAGCCTCCCGGGAGCCGGGCGGGGTGAGCGAGGTCAGCGGGTGAGTCAGGGAAAACCCAATGCATCCAGAGGGAAGCAGGTGAGTGTGGAGTCCAGGGACGAAGACGGCAGATGTCCTTCCAGGGTGTTAGTCCCCCCACTCCGCCACACAGGCCCCACCCCGCATTGTTCTCCGGGGCTGTTACCAGCCAGCCCACTAGACCTCCGTGTGACTCAGAGACAGACAGCCGCCCGTTCTGGGCACGCTCAGCCCCGTGGGGACTGGGTTTCACACCTTCGTGCAAAGCCAGTCGGTCGTTCCTCTGAGCGGAGACGACCCGTACCGGTGCACGGGGCTGGGAGACAGCACAGACCACACCACTGTCACAGCTCTGTCCCCCCAGGAAGGGGGAGCTGCTGGGAGTGGGGACCTCGATCTTTCACCTGGAGGGAGGGAGGCAGCTGAAGAGCAAGGGAACCACGGCCCCCTAGAGCCCCTGACCTCCAGCAGCGGATGGCCCGAGAGCGGGTACCCAGCCTCTGTCTTGTGGCCCGAGAGGGGGCTTATGGGCAGTGGCGGTTGGATTTGTTAATTACCCTTTTTTGTCCTGTAGTTTTGTTTTAATACTGTGAGACCTGAATTGACTGCTCAATGAAGGACCTGCTGTTTCCAAGGACAGTGCCTTACAACAGGGTGAGCTCTGGCTCCGACTGACTGCCGGCGACGGAGGACTCACTGGAAACAGCCGGGAGAGAACCAAAGGGCTCACCTTGGGGAGGGGTTCGGGAGACCACGCGCCCCGTGCCCGGCACCCACCCTGTCCCCGCTCTGAGGAGACACGTCCTTCAGCGGGCAGAACCCCTCCGCACAGAGGCTGTAGGAGAGCTTGCCGAGAAGAGGAGTCGATGGAAGCAGAGACCGAGGAGAGACAGTACAGTGAGGGAGAGAACCGGAGCTCAGGAAACAAGGGTCGTCAATCGGGAACGGCAAAGTGCGAGATACACGCAGCTGAAGTCCAGGTCGGCGCCACGGGAAGCTTGAGGCGGTCTGGTCATCGACTAGGCGTCAGGTGCCGCTCTCGCCGAAGATGGGGGAGAAGACGAAGTCCCTCTCCGCGTGGCCCTGACGCTCTAGCTGGGGTTGGGGGCATGGGGCGCCATGCAGCCCCACATGCTACGGGGAAACAGAGATGGGGGGGGCAGAGAGTGACAGACAGGTCATTGGTCTTTCTATGATTGTGGACAGGCCCTGGCCACAGTGACACTGACCAGAGAACTAATCACAGTGAATGCAAATGGCATTGACTAGATGTGGGTAAGCAAGGTTGACCCGACACGGAGAACGCTGGCCTCCACGGTGGAGGAGGCTACGACTGGACTGGCCACAGGGGGAAAATCAGAGAGGGGGTAACTCCCCAAGTGAGAACTCGGTCTTCAGATAACAAGAACACACTACGGTCCAGAGAACTCTGAGCGACACTGAAACACCCTGCAGAAGGCGGGACCAGGAGAGAGGAGAGAGGAGGGCGGTGTGACCGTGTGAGTCGCCCGTCTGTTCCAGTAGGAGTATCGGGGTACCCAGATGAGCATCTGGAACTGCCAGTAGAGATGAAAACGTAAACAGGAACTTAGCTGGGCTGGCGAACTCTGCAGACATAAATAGTGATAGCATGGTATCGGTAAAACTGACATGTAAGTATTCAACTTTCTATCCGAATACCCGAGGTGACGTCTTCTCGTTCCCATGGCCCGTGCCCACTCTACGATGGCCCTGGCTTCCCCTTAACCCGGGAGGTGCTTACGAACAACACAACAGGGACCCGGAGCAGTCTCCCGAAATGACAGGAAATGACAGAGCTGGGCTCCTGCAGCTCCCAGAGAAGCACATGCTCTCTGGAACCCGGTGTCCTTCCTCCGTGGGACACCTGGGGGCGTATCCATCCGACAGTTGAGGAGGGCCCACACCCACCTTGCAGAAAGCACAGCAGGGGGCCGGATAAGCAGAGAGAACCCAGTGTGAGTGCAGGTCCTCTCTCTGTGAGCCCAGGATAGGATGAGGACGGAGAAACACGCAGGAACCAGGAACAGGGGGTGGGGGAGGAGATTGGGGGGTGCACCCCCATCTAGTGCCTGCCCTGCGGCGGTCCTGTGTGTGTGTGTGAGTGTGTGTGTGTGTGTGTGTGTGTGAGAGAGAGAGAGAGAGAGAGAGAGAGAAAGTGTGCAGTGCAAGTGAGGTGGGTCGCGGCACATCTCCCATCTTGCTCCCGCGCTGAGCTGGGGGCAGCTTGAAGCAGCAATTCGGATACAATATCTGCTGAGCCAACCAGTTAATGGTGATAGGTCCTCAGGGGGTTGGGGTCATTCAGAGGAGTGTTTGTTTTCTGAGCCTGGGCGGGGGGAGCCCTTGGCAGCACCCGTTTCCAGCTTGTCGGGTTCAGTTGTGTCTGGGTGGAGGAACATTACACACGGTGGAAACACAGCTCGTGACCCAGGCTGGGAGCTTCCTTCTGGTCAATGTCACACGGGACTCAGGCGGAGCAGGACGAATCCAAGCAGAAACGAAATGTTGTGAGTCCGACTTTTCCTGCCACGTTCTTATCCTGAAAAAAGAAAAAAAAAAAAAGGTCAGAGATTCTTCGGCTTTTGAAATCATGAATCTGCCCTCAAAGAGATTTCACTTCATTTTAAGATATTTTTCCTGGTTTTATTTTGTTGTTGTCATGGTTTCTCACTGACCCACGTTGAAGGACAAAGGCTATTCCCTTGTTTAGTATTTGTACTTCGTGGACTCCTAAGTCAATTGTACCCTAAGAAGCTCCCCACTGGCAGTTTCTGCCGGGCTGACAGTATCAGCCCCCTCCTTGCACAGGGCTTTGACTGCGCCCGTCCAGTACCCGGACTCAGGTCTCGTGACCTGCTAAAGCGAACGTCTGTCAGCACCTCCTCGTGGTGCCGATAAACCTTCAGCGACTCCGTGTCTGCCTTTCTGAGTTGTCCAGGCTGCTCATGGTCTTCAACACACCCACACACAGAGATGGTCCTCTTGCCTGAAGTGTCCTTCCTCCTCTCATATTCAGTCCTCCCATCTTCCTGTCCCCTCCTCCTCCTAGTCTCCCAGGTACCACCTCATTCCATCCAATGACAGAACAGACTCCCCACGGCTGCATGCATCCGTTCACGAGGCCGACGCTTTCGACGAGGCTAAGCCTTCTGAGGCCCAGCGCCCAGTGAAGGCTCAATAAATTAGGCGTTGGCTCCAGGCACCACCCCCTACGGCGCCTTGCTGTGCACGGAGCGGGAACTGAACGGAGGCTTGCTGGCTGACAGAAAGGTCAGTGGGCGGTAAACATCTGATGTGAAGGAGGGTTTGCCCCCAAGACGGGACAGGGACTCAGGGCCGTGTGGGTAGTTTTAGAAACGCCTGAGCCCAGAGAGTTAGAGACACTCCCCAAACCTGCACCTGTTTGTCTCACCTGGGAAACGAAAGGCGAAAAAACAACATAGGAGCTGGATGCTCCTGAGAACCCGCTGATGAACGGCTTTGGTCATTCGAAAGCGAGAAACGTTGAGAACGCCAACTTTGCTTTGTAAACACGGCGGGCGTCCTGGCGACATTCTGAGGCTGGGGGGGTTTACACAAATGAACAATACAAGCGGTCTTCCAGCTCCTGTGCGGCCGGGACTGAGTGACCGGAATTTGCAGAGTCAGCAGGGAAAATGTGTTCGGGGTGGTGCTGTCACTGTTCCCTGCTGGGTGGATGGGCGGGGGTGGGGTGGGGAGTGTGATCCCAGCACAAGTCCTGCTGCTTGGGGCCCAGGGCCCCACACCCTTGGCAGGAGTTTAGCTGACCACTGTTTGGATACAATGCATCAAGCCGGTGACATTTTTCTCAGACTCTCTAGCTAAGAGACCCGAGGGCACAGCGCGTACATCATGGGGCCCGCACGTGCTGCAGTCACCTGGCCTCCCCAGAGGAAGGGTGCCCTTCCGTGGGTCTCTCGCGGCTTCCCTGTCCTCATCGGACGCCCGAGGGATGTCTGTACTCACCCTCCGCATCCCAGAGGGTCCCTGTGGAGGAGGGGGGGGGTGACAAGTGGGCAAGCGCACTGGGACCTACCGCCCTCGCTCTCGCGGGCGGGGTGCCGTCACCCGAGGCTGCTCGGCGCAGAACAGCAGGTCTGCGTCGGTGGTCACTCCACCACACGACGCGTAAAATGAAGTTTCTCTGTGCCCTGGCGTGGTACTGCTGTGCCCGTGGGAGTCTGCTTCCCTGTGCTCGAGGCTGTCGGACCGGAGGCCGCGCAGGCCTTCGACCCACGCTCCCAGGCCGGCCAGGGGTCGGCCTGAGTCTGTGCCACACGCTTCCAGCACTGACGACTCGTGACAGTGTCGGTCACCTGTTCAAGGGCCTTTCCCAGCCATCGTGACATCTTCTCCTCATGGCCGCTGAGTCCCTGCGTTGGGTGGCTCCCCTCCTCCCAGAGCGGTGGCCCCCTGCCCGGCCCAGTCCTCGCCGCGCCTGACCACTCAGGGGCTGCACCCCCGGCCACCCGCCCTGAGCTCCGCAGCGAGGAGGGGCCCGAGACTCGGTGACTTCTCTAGGACAAGGGGCAGGAGTCAGGCGGCTGCTGCTCGCTGCTGCCCCTCTTCTGTCCAGGATGTTGCCTTTGGGAAAGTGATGTCTTGCGATGCCCCTCGATGTCACCTGCCTGGACTGATGTCATACGTCTGACCTTCCTTTTGCTGCTTGCTACGTCTCAGTTGGCCTGTCCATGGTCATTTGTCACCAGGCGGAGAAGGGGAAGGGTGGGCAGTCTGAACTCTGAGGGCGGGAGGAAGGGAGAAAAGGGCGTTCTGCTGTGTGACGTATAAACTGAGGTCTCGGTGGGGCGAGGACAGAGCCTGTGGGCAGGAGGTAGAGGTAGGGTCCCCTTCTGTGACATTCCTGTTTCAAATATGTGTTTGATGAGTGTATGTGTGTGTGTGTGTGCGTGTGCATGTGTCTAGGGGGGAGAAGCAGGACTCTCCTCCCACACGCAGTCATGGGGAAGAGCCAGCGACGCCCACGGAGGCTTTCTGAGGACACTCCCTGCCTCCAGCGTGGCGTGGGCCCCTTCCTGGCTGCAGCCGGAACCGAGGCCTGCTTCAGGCCCCTCCGGGCAGAGCGGGCTCCCCTCCCAGCGCGGGCCGGCCCGTCTTCCCAGGCCTCCTCCCGATGGGCACCGACTCCTCTTGTCAGTTCTTCTTCAGGCCCTTCCCACCAGCATTAACGTCTGCTCACGGCTCTCCATGTTCACCTCCCTCCCTCGCCGCCCACGCCCTTCGCTCGCACTGCGGTCCTCCTCCCTTCGCAGCCAAACCCCCCATGCCTACACGTGTTCTACTTCTCACGTCCCTGTCACTGAAAGGACTCGACTCAGGCTGCTGATCATGTTCCTGTCACCGAGTCCAAAGGACAGGGTCTTAGACCTCATCTCTCAGCTGCGTTCACACAGAGAACCTCCTGCCTTAAAGCAGCATCTCCCGCCCTGGCCGGTTGGCTCAGCGGTAGAGCGTCGGCCTAGCGTGCGGAGGACCCGGGTTCGATTCCCGGCCAGGGCACATAGGAGAAGCGCCCATTTGCTTCTCCACCCCTCCGCCGCGCTTTCCTCTCTGTCTCTCTCTTCCCCTCCCGCAGCCGAGGCTCCATTGGAGCAAAGATGGCCCAGGTGCTGGGGATGGCTCCTTGGCCTCTGCCCCAGGCGTTAGAGTGGCTCTGGTCGCAATATGGCGACGCCCAGGATGGGCAGAGCATCGCCCCCTGGGGGGCAGAGCACCGCCCCTGGTGGGCGTGCCGGGTGGATCCCGGTCGGGCGCATGCGGGAGTCTGTCTGACTGTCTCTCCCTATTTCCAGCTTCAGAAAAATGAAAAAAAAAAAAAAAAAAAAAAAAAGCAGCATCTCCTCTTGGTTCCAGGTGGCCGCCCTCCATTCACCCTCCTCCACCCACTGTGGAAATGTCAGCGTTCCCCTTGGCTCGGTCTCAGGCCCCCTCCCTCCTGTGCTGTGTTCCCTGGGTCCTCTCACCCGCGGGCGAGACATCCACAGTCAGTAACCTACCGCACACGGATCCGTGTTCCTGTCTTCAGGTCAGGACTCACCTCTGACATCAGACGTGCATTCATCCACCTGCTTGACGGCTCCGTCTACAGACTGAGTCATTGTCCCGGTCAATATAGCCAGTGGCTGACTTTGGAACGGTCTCTCTCCCAGCTCCTAAACTCCTGCATCCTATTTGGATTGGTCACTCCCACTGTCAGTCAGTTGTCAGGGTCTTTCTCTTCGAGTTCTGTCAAATCCTGAGTCAACCCACAGCTCTCGGGGCCTGGGCCAGCACCGGGGTTGAGACACCACCAGCCTGTGGCTGGACGTCTGCGCGGGGCTGTTAACCAGTGTCCCTGCCTGCCCTCTGGCCTCCCTCCACCCCGTTCTCCAGCGGCAGCGGGGGATCTAGTTCTGACATGAAAATCTGAGCATGTGGGGTGGGGGGTGGCGCTGGGGGGAGAGCAGGGGGACTGAACCCTCACCCTGAGGCCCGAGCGCAGCTCCGTCCTCCAGGGTCCTTCCCTGCAGGTCCTGGGGAAGGACAGCTGGCGGGGATTGCTCACACGCGTTAGCATTTTGCATCCCCCGCATAGTCGACTCATTGTCGGCACAGCTCCTCAGAGAGGGACCACTCGCACCTGTGTGGCCAGGAGGACTCAGTCCCTCGTGGACGGAGCCCGACCAGAGAATTCCGACTGACCAGGTGCCCCCCGCCTCCTTCTACAAAGCGTTACCACGGACTCATTTCAGAATCGCTCCGGAGGGAACCGGACACAGTCGCCACGAACGGTCCCATTTGGTTCCGACTCTTTGTACGTTCCTTTCTGGATCACTGGCTCAAGACGAAGCAGAACACGCTCCACTGAGCACACTTACGAGCTGCCTCCCAACTAGACGAGCTGCCTCACCTGCGGCCCCTGGGCGTGCGCCTGTGGGGCGGCCCGGGGTCGCACTAAATGTGAGCAGAGAGGGCAGGTAAGTGGACGTCAGGAGGACGTCAGGAGGACGGCCCCATCCCAGGCTCTCTTCTCTGTTGCAGGCCCCGCCCCACCCCCCAAGCAGCAGCTCCTTTCTGCCTCTGAAATGACCGCCTGCGGGAGACGTTATTTTAAAGTACAACTGACAACGCCCCTTGTGGCTTGTTCATGTGAGATACTAATGGGGCTAAACCGCAGGAGGCATCTGTGGGGTCAAAATACCCGGGGAGGAAGGTTCCTGGTTCTGGGGTGGGGGGTGGAGACCTCTGGTTTTTGCTCCAACATGATGTCCCACAAATTATTGCTGTCATGCCCTGGCCGGTTGGCTCAGCGGTAGAGCGTCGGCCTGGCGTGCGGGGGACCCGGGTTCGATTCCCGGCCAGGGCACATAGGAGAAGCGACCATTTGCTTCTCCATCCCTCCCCCTCCTTCCTCTCTGTCTCTTTCTTCCCCTCCCACAGCCAAGGCTCCATTGGAGCAAAGATGGCCCGGGTGCTGGGGATGGCTCCTTGGCCTCTGCCCCAGGCACTAGAGTGGCTCTGGTCGCGGCAAAGCGACGCCCGGAGGGGCAGAGCATCGCCCCCTGGTGGGCAGAGCGTCGCCCCTGGTGGGCGTGCCGGGTGGATCCCGGTCAGGCGCATGCGGGAGTCTGTCTGACTGTTTCTCCCTGTTTCCAGCTTCAGAAAAATACAAAAAAAAAAAAAAAAAAAATTATTGCTGTCGTCTGGTCGGGTGGCAGTGGGGGTGGGGGTGGCTGGAGCCCCAGAGGTGCTCCGGCCGGGATGAGTGCCCAGTTGTCAGTGAAACATCGCCAGGTTGGTGTGTTTACTCAGGCACTTGCCTGGTTGCTGAGGTTTTAAAACATTTATTTCTAGCTATGCAATTATTGTGAATCCCGTTATTTGGTTCATTTCGCTCAAAAATACTGATTGAGCACTGTTCTGGGCGCTAGGGGTCTACTGCTGAACGAGACAGGTGAGCTCTCTGTTGTCAAGGCACTTCCGTTCAGGTCCGCAGAGACAGGACAATAAACGAGTAAGGAGACACAGCGATGTCGGGTTGATGACAGAGAAATAAATAGAAACAGGATTGTGGGCACGAATTACAGAGGGAGCAAGGGATATTTTTTATTCAGGGAGGGTCAGACAGGCCTCTGGGAGCAGGTAACAGTTGGACTGAATGCTGAGTGGGGACCAGCACCATGGAGATTTGAGAGAAGAGCAATCCAGGAGGAGGAAAGTACGAGCAAAGGCCCTGAGGCAAGAACTGGTTAGCTGTGTTCATAGAACAGAGAGAAGTTGAGAGTGGCCCGACTGAATGAACCAAGAGGAAAGGGTTGATGGAGTCTGGAGGGTGGGGCTGGGAGCTAGACCAAGGATGGGGGGGAGGGAACCCTGCAGGCCTTGTCTATGGGTTTGGCTTGTAGTCTTAGCACAGTGGGAAGACATTCAAAGATTTTAGCCCTGGCCAATTGGCTCAGTGGTAGAGTGTCGGCCTGGCGTATGGAAGTCCTGGGTTCGATTCCTGGTCAGGGCACACAGGAGAAGTGCCCATCTGCTTCTCCACCCCTCCCCTCTCCTTCCTCTCTGTCTCTCTCTTCCCCTCCTGCAGCCAAGGCCCCATTGGAGCAAAGTTGGTCCGGGCGCTGAGGATGGCTCCATGGCCTCTACCTCAGGCGCTAGAATGGCTCCGGTTGCAACAAAGCAACGCCCCAGATGGGCAGAACATCGCTCCCTGGTGGGCGTGCCAGGTGGATCCCGGTTGGGTTCATGTGGGAATCTGTCTGCTGGCTGCCCCGCTTCTCACTTTAGAAAAATACAAAACAAAAAAGAAAGATTTTAAGCAGGGAGGCCACACGACTGCATTAGGAATGGGGAAGAAGAGTTTTGGGGGACCGTTGCAGGATTGGAAATAAGAGGGACGGCCCCTGAAAGGCCCAGGCCAGTGGAGGCTGTGCAGTGTCCGAGCCACAGACACGCCCTGGAGTCACGAGCCTCACTCCCCTGCCTGTTGGCCACCTGGCCTCTAATTTGAGACTGGCTTCAAGGAAAGCCACTGGAAATCGTGTGTGCTGTGAGCCAATGTCCTCCTTCTGTTCAATTTGTTGTGGCAAATTATATTGGCTCTCCGAACTCGAGTGCCGTTTCTTTTTAACGAAGAGGGTCTGTCCTTAATTACAATGACTGGGACACAGTCGCAGAGCTTGCTTTCAACCTTTACAACCGCAGTCCCGGAATTGCTAGGTGCCCGCAGCCAGCCACCTCCCGAAGCCGCTCCCCCACCCCCGTGTCAGAGGACAGGAGGTGTCCAAGGGCTTCCAGGGGACTTCTCGCTGACGTGCTGGCTGAGGCTCTTCTGAGACATTCGTCACGGTTTTTAAAGGCAGAGAACGGATCATTATCCATGTCCTCCTCCTTTGGAATCCAGTCGAAACATTTCCTCAAACTGAGCGAAGTCATAAATGTTTCCTGCTGATTGTAGATCAGAGATCAGAGCATTTCTAAAATCTACAGCTCTTTTCCCCCGAAGAGAAATGAAAATCCTGACACTTAAAACAAAACAAAACAGCAACCAGCCATCAGGATGTGTTTCGCCCACGGCGTGGAGCAGCAAAGCTCTCTCTGTTCTTCACCAACAAGGGTTACCGTCCAGGTCAGAGTCAGAGCGGAGTGTGGGAGGTGGACATGCCTTTGGGATGGATTTTGGTTCTTCCACAGTCTCTGCCTCCTTGCGGTCTCAACCCCCACCAGCGTTTTCTGGTGAGCTGATACTGAAGTATAGCATTCTTCCCTTCAGGAAGGTCTCTTGACAGCCAGATCTAAGGTAATAATAAGGAGGGGAGAGGGGAGGAAGTGGATCTTGAGTCAGCCTTTGTGTTTGCAGAGACGGAGAAAGGAGAGCAATGGGGTTGGCTCCGAGGGGGGCCCAGGGGTGGGGCTGGATGACAGGACTGACAATGTTATAGCACCTATTCTGCATATTGAGAAACGTTAACCATCAAAGTGCTTTCGTTAGTAGTCCCTGAGAAGCAAGACATGAGTCTGACTACCTTTCAGGGACCCAGCAAGGAGGCTGGGGTGTGCAAACACCATCTGTGGGAGGCACTAGGGAAAAGACAAGGAACTCGGCCAAAAAGAAAAAAACAAACCCCAGCAAAAAACATCTCCCTCTCACTTCCTGGGAGTCTGGTTGCTCTCTGGCCGTGGGCAGCTCCCAGCTAAGGAAAGCAGAGACCTGTTACTGGGGCTATGAGAGCCTCCAGCACCCCATGCTGAGAAGCTTCCCTCACCCGGCTGTGCGCTGGGAGGACATTTTCCACCTTGAGTAGTCCTTTGGGCCAAAACCATTCTCTCTAGAGATGCTCCCTAATTGCAGGCTCGAGGCTCTATTGTACAACCACGTTTACACGGAGGACCCTCGTGCTGTCTGCAGGGCCCCAAGGCCATTGCCATCTTTTCCATCCCCTTCCAGGTCCCCATGACTTCCCATGTGACTGTTCCAAGCCCCTCCTCCCAACAGCTTTTCAAACCTGGGTTTTGTCCTGTGGGCCCAGCCCCCCTCCAGTGGTCTCCAGTGGTGTCCAGTTCGCGTCCTCTGCCGCCCAGAAACCTCTTTGGACGCCCCGCCGTTCACGGTCTGGATTTCTTACACTGGATCTTGAGAAAAGTCCCAACTCTGTCCTCTGCAACCATCCGGCTCTCTGCTGAGGGGAGCGTCACGCAGCCGCTCTGGTCCAGGAGCATCCGTCCCTGAGCCCGTGGCTGTGCACGCTGACCCCCAGCGGGTGTGTCCTGGCACGTTGCAGGCTTTCGGCTTGCTGAAATGTGCACTTCCTGAACACCCCCGAGCTTCTCTGTATGTTGTCCCATTGCCAGCTTCATTCTGGGGAGGCACAGGAAGAGAGGGCACAAACACGTCACCCCGACTCCTTCCTGCTGCCGTGTGAGACAGAGAATAGAATGCTCAGCTCAGTGGCTTGCTGTGAGGTGATGTACGTGACCACAACGCTCCGTGGGATCCGGTCCCCCACACTGCAGTGTTACTCTGCTCCCCAGCCCCTGGAAAAGGCAGAGGGGAGTGTCTCCATCTCAGTGACGAGGAAGCCAAAGCTCAGGGGGAGGGAGGTCTCCACAGCCTTGTTGAGGTCATAAAGTGGTAACGTTGGAATTCGAACCCAAGCCAGACTGCAGAGTCCAGACTCCCTCGGGAAGCACTGGCCCCCGGACCTGTTTTCTCAAATACCATCTTCTTATCCTGCATCTTCTCTGCTGCTGGTCTAGACGTACTTTCCTGGCTGGCTCTGAACTGGGAGGTCCCCACGCTGAGTGGTCACGATGAAACAGGGTCAGTCTCCGGCGCTTGGTGTGTCGGCCACAGAGCAGGGATTCAAGACGTGCCGGTGACATTTCTCAGGAGGGGTCTCTCCACAGACACTTGGTTCTTATTTCTAAAGAGACGTGTGTGCCTGACCTGTGGCGGTGCGCTGGATAAAGCATCAGTCTGGAACGCTGAGGTCACTGGTTCAAAACCCTGGACTCATGTGCCCTGTTGTTGTAAGGTACCAAAAAAGCTGAAAAATTAATATTGATATTCTAGAAGGAAAAGGTCAGGCTTTCCTGTCCCGGGAGGGAGAAGAATGTAGAAGTTTCTGGCTCGCAAGAACAAAGGGTCATTCAGTTTTAAATCTAAAATAAAGGTTAACTGAGAAACTTCTTCTCTTTCAGTGGGAGACAGAATTTACATACCACCTTGCATTCATTGTAGTTCTTCCCCTTTCCTGGAATCTTGAGGGTAAAATACCTCTAGGCTAGTGAGGGAAGATGAATCCTAAAAGATTTGTAAATGTCTTTGATTGTGTTACCTTAAAAGTCTTAATGTTTCTGTGTATCCCCTACACAAATGTTGTCAGCTTGTGCTATGATGTCATGCTCTCCCCCGCCCCCTGCCCGTGTGGATCAAGGGTATATAAACCAGCCCCTGAGATATATGGGGGACGGCACAATTTGGGTCTGCTGCCCGTGTCAGCCATATGAGGCCAGCATATTTAATAAATCTCATCCTTTAATAAAATCTTTCCAAATCCATCTGGACTGGGTGTCTCTACGTAAACTCGATGGAGTGAGGTAATGGTGCCTTTCAGAATCTGGGGTGTGGTACTTTATAACACTGTCAGGGCATATACAAGAAGCAACTACTAGGAGTTGATGCTTCCTGCTCCTTCCCCTGCTCCTTCTCCCCCCCCCTCTAAAATCAATAAATAAAATCTTTAAAAGAGATAAATAAAGAGACATTTGGATGTACACCCCCTGAAGCGATCTCTTTTGCACATCACTTTATCAAGAGTAAAGAATGGTCTTGCTAGCAAATGATACAGTCAGTGATCTGATTCTTCCCAAAGATTTACGTGTCAGTAGCCGAGGTAAGCCCACCCAGTGTTTAGCCTCGAGGGAGAGACAGAATGAGAGGCCGAGAGGTCGGATTTGACTTCAGCCTGAGGTCCGGGTGAGCAGCGTCACAGAAGACAGCACAGAGGATGGAAAACCTTGTTTCATTTCCCTGCCTTATTCACCCAGGAGCCTGTGGAAACCTTTGTGGTTGGAGTCTGTATTGAAATTCTGGGACTTTCTCCTTCCATTCAATTTTTCCTCCTGTTTTTCCAGGGCCGGTTTCAAGAGAGGCTTGGGAAATTCTGCGGTGTAGTTAGACGATCGGTGTGCTGCAATTAAAACAGCGAGAAGCCACGTGCAGCATGTGTCGGGTGGACTGTAGTCAGGCTAGGCGGTTGTCTGCCGGAGGAAGCTCAAAGCAGAGGCTTATTTCAATAACCTGAAAAGTGAAGTTGTCATCTGTAGGCTGGTCTGTGCTGTTAAGACCATGGGTTCGCATTTGTCCGTAAACACTAGTGAGGTCTCTGAATAATCGCCCCTTAATCTAACTCCACTTAGGTTGTGTCTTATTAGCAAATCATGCCCACCGGTTCCCTGGTAGTGCAGGAAGGGCTCAGTGCATGGAATTAAACGATCTCCTGGTAAATTTTAAATCAGTCCTGTTTCCTCCCCGCCCTCCCTGCTATCCCTTCTAGTCATGCCCGTTTGTGTCTAGCTGAGTATTTTTTTTTTTTTGTATTTTTCTGAAGCTGGAAACGGGGAGAGACAGTCAGACAGACAGACTCCCGCATGCGCCCGACCGGGATCCACCCGGCACGCCCACCAGGGGCGACGCTCTGCCCCTCCGGGGCGTCGCTCTGCCGCGACCAGAGCCACTCTAGCGCCTGGGGCAGAGGCCAAGGAGCCATCCCCAGCGCCCGGGCCATCTTTGCTCCAATGGAGCCTTGGCTGCGGGAAGGGAAGAGAGAGACAGAGAGGAAGGAGGGGGGGAGGTGGAGAAGCAAATGGGCGCTTCTCCTATGTGCCCTGGCCAGGAATCGAACCCGGGTCCCCCGCACGCCAGGCCGACGCTCTACCCCTGAGCCAACCGGCCAGGGCCTCTAGCTGAGTATTTAACTCATTCTACCTCTGCATTAGTTAGAGTGCCACTGGAGAATGAAGAAGGGAAATATCCTAAAAATCTAACATAATTCCTAGCTCAGATGCAAATCACGTGGCGACTACTTGGCATTTTGGGAAATGTGCTACAATTGTATTGGGGAAAAAAAAACCCCAAAACCAAATGTGCAAAGATGAAATTTCTTTTCATTTTTAAGAATAAAGGCTCAGAAACCTTGGGAGTATAGGTAAGTATGAGACATGTGCATGGCTAGCGTAGAAGCTAGAGCTATTTTATCGGGGAGCGTTACGCTTCCAGATGGCAGCCCACAGAAGGCTTTCTAAGAATTGCTGTTCACAGGAACTGATCAGGAGATGCTTGTGTTGTGTGTCCCTGATTCACATGTCTGGGCTGCTCTTGTCTCATAACACTTGGGACTATTCCTCTTTCTGGGAGCTCACCTGTCCTGGGTGTGTAGCTGAAGATAATGTGAAGCAAAGGCAGCACTGACCTACTGTGAGCTCTCTCTCCTGAGACTCTCAGGGGACAGGGATGATCTGGTGAGACAAATACAGCAGTGTGTGTGTGTGTGTGTGTGTGTGTTTTTGGGGGTGAACAAAAAGACATATCCAGAACATACTTCTAAAGGAGTATATAATACACTGGATATTCTAAACAAGTAGCCAATAGACTCCCAAAAAGATGCTCAAAATCATTAATCATCAGAGAAATACAAATCAAAATCACTAAGAGATGTCTCTTCATATTTTGTTAGGATGCCTATCATAAAAAAGACAAAAGGTAAGTGTTGGTGAGAATATGAAAAAAAAAAATAGAACTCTTGTACACTGTTGGTGGGAATGTGGATTAATACAGCCACTGTGGAAAACAATATGGAGGTTGCACAAAAAATTGAAATTAGACTTACCATATGACCCAGAAATCCCACTTCTGGGTAGATATCCCCCCCCCCAAATGAAATCAGTATCTTGAAGAGCTGACTGCTCCTTACCCCATGTTCATTGAGGTATTAATCACAATAGCCAAGACATGAAAACACCTAATTGTCCATCAACAGATGAATGAATAAAGATAATGTGATATATACATCGTGTGTGTACACACAGTCACACACACATACATTCACTCACACACAGGCATGTTATTCTCCCTTAAAACAAGGAAATCCTGTCATTTGCAACAACATGGATGAACCTGCAGGACATTATGCTGAGCAAAAAAAGCCGGACAGAGAAAATCTGAATGATCTCACTTGTATGCAGAATGAAACTCATAGAAGCAGAGAGCAGAATGGTGGTTGCCAGGGGTTGGGGGAGGGTGTATTGGGGATGTTGTTCAAAGGGTACAGAGTTTCAGTTGTGCCAGATGAATAAGATCTGAACATCTGATGCACGGCACAGTGACCACAGTGAACAATACTGTATCTTATACTTGAAATATGAGAAGAGAGTGGATCTGTAGTGTTTTCACCACCAAAGGGGGGGGGGGGAAGAAAGAAATGGTAATTGTGTGAGGTGTAGATCAATACTGCCAAGAAGTGTGGTCCTGATGGTAATTCTTTCTTTTTCTTTTCTCCCATTACCCCACCCCCTCCTCACTGGTACCATCATCTTGTTCTCTATGTCTGTTTGTTTTGTTCATTCACTTTATTTGTTAGATTCCACACATAGGTGAAATTGTACACATTTGTCTTCCTCTGTTGTCTGACTTACTTCACTTAATATAATTTCCTCCAGGTCCATCCATGTTATTGCAAAGATTTCATTCTTTTTTATTGCTGAACAATATTCCATTCTTTTATATCTACCTTTAGATGGACACCTAGATTGCTTTCATATCTTGGCTATTACTGGTAATGCTGCAATGAATATAAGGGTTCCAATCAGTGTTTTTGTTTTCTTCAGATAAATACCCAGAAGTGGGATTGCTGAATCATATGGCAGCTCTATTTTTAATTTTTTTTTTGACGAATCTTCATCCTGTTTTCCACAGTGGCTGCAACAGTTTACATTCTCACCAACAGTGTACGAGGGTTCTCTTTTCTCCACATCCTCATGAGCACTTGTTATTTATTGATTTTTGGAAAATAGCCATTCTGACAGGTGTGAGGTGATATCTCATTGTGGTTTTAATTTGCAGTTCCCTGATTATTAGTGATGTTGAGCATCTTTTCATATGTCTGTTGACCATCTGTATGTCCTCTTGGGAGAAATGTCTATTAGGTCCTCTGCCCATTTTCTAATTGGATTTTTTGGGGTGCTATGTTATATGAGTTCTTTACATATTGTGGATATTAAACCCATATTGGATGTATAATTTGTAGTATCTTTTACCACTTGGTAAGTTGTCTTTTTGTTTGGTTGGTGGTTTCCTTCATGGTGCAAACATTTTTAGTTTGATGTGCTTCCATTTATTTATTTTTTTGTTTAATTTCTCTTGCCCAAGGAGACATATTAAAAAACAGTATTGCTAAGAGCGATGTCAAGGGGATTACTACCTGTTTTTTCTAGAAATTTTATGGTTTCATGTTTAAGTCTTTAATCCATTTTGAATTTGTTTTTGTGATAGGGGTAAGAAAGTAGTCCAGTTTCATTTTTTTGCATGTATGTCCAATTTTGCCAACACTATTTATTAAAGAGACAGTCTTTACCCCACTGTATATTTTTGCCATAGAGTATTTAGCCATATAAGCGAGGATTTATTTTTAGGCTCTTTATATTATTCTATTGAGCTATATATTTGTTTTCTGTGTCACTACCATACTGATTTGATTATTTTAGTTTTGTAGTACACAGTTTCACATTAGAGACATATGAGTATGTGGTGTACAATCTTTTATTTATTTATTTATTTATTTATTTATTTATTTTTAAAATTTTTTGCTTTTTCTGAAGCTGGAAACAGGGAGAGACAGTCAGACAGACTCCCGCATGCGCCCGACCGGGATCCACCCGGCACGCCCACCAGGGGCAACGCTCTGCCCACCAGGGGGCGATGCTCTGCCCCTTCGGGGCGTCGCTCTGCCGCGACCAGAGCCACTCCAGCGCCTGGGGCAGAGGCCAAGGAGCCATCCCCAGCGCCTGGGCCATCTTTGCTCCAATGGAGCCTCACTGCGGGAGGGGAAGAGAGAGACAGAGAGGAAGGAGAGGGGGAGGGGTGGAGAAGCAGATGGGCGCCTCTCCTATGTGCCCTGGCCGGGAATTGAACCCGGGTCCCCCGCACGCCAGGCCGACGCTCTACCGCTGAGCCAACCGGCCAGGGCCGGTGTACAATCTTTTAAATGCATTGTTGGTTTACTCATATTTTGTGGAAAATTATTGCATCTATATTCATCAAAGCTAGTGGTCTGTAATTTTCTTTCTTTCTTTTTTTGTAATGTGTTTCTCTGGTTTTGGTATCAGGGTAATGCAAATAAGTCTGGAAGTGTTTCTACCCCTTCAACTTTTTGAAGTCATTTGAGAAAGAGTTGGGATGAATTGTGTGTGTGCTGCCTGGTTCTGGAGGGCCAACAGGAGCTGAGGGGGTGGTGGCTACGGAGTCTGGGGCATGGGCCCACGGAACTGCAGCAGCCCCAGGTGGGGAGCACAGGTGGGTTTAGTAAAACTATCCTGGCATCCTGTCTACTCCCTTTGTTGGGGCCGAAAGGGGTTTGGACAATGTGTCTGGGAACACAGTGTAGAGACCTGTGGGCAGGATAGAGCCCCAGGGTAGAGCCCCTGCCCACCCGATGGAATCAGAGAGGCTCCTAAACCTTGGTGCTCATTGCCCCCCTCCTCCAGCCAGGAGAATTCTGCCGTCCGGGAGAGCTCCTGGGGCTCCCCAGCGTTCCCTGCATGGTCTCTCTCTCGATTGTTGTCCTGGAAGTGGTCCCCTGCAGGAGGGACCTCTGTGCAGGTTCCCTGTGCTGGACAATTTGGGGAGCTGCTTGGAGCCCGCAGGCACATCCAGCACCAGGGCACTGGCAGGCACATCCATCACCCAGGCACTGGAGACCCACAAGGAGGCGCCTCCAACGGAAAAGCGGGAACTTCCGGCGCACGAGCTGGCACTTCCGTTGCCCAGGCTGGCTTTCCGACCCACCGGCAGGCATCTCTGCATGAGCCAGCATTTCTGGCACACAAACAGGCACTACCGGCCGGCACTTCCGGTGCTCCAACTGGCGCTTCTGAACTACCAGCAGGCACATCCGGCGCTCTGGTGGCCAGCAGCGGGCACTTCCGGCCTGGAGCACGTGACAAGGCCCTGTGGGTGTGGTGACTTCCGGCTCCTGCTCCCGCTGTCAGGAGGCGCGAGGCTCCAGGCGACGACGTTGCTGTGAGAAGCCGCTGCGGTGACCCTGCAGGTAGGCCGGGCCTTTCGGCCCGTGCACGTGGGGCTGATGCACGGGAGTCCCTGCTCTCTGGTGGACAGTCCCCGCTGCGGGGACCCTGCAGGGAGGCTGGGCCGCCATGGCCGCCCCGTGCACGTGGGGTTGGTGCATGAGTCCCTGCTCTCTGGTGGACAGTCCCCGCTGCCCCTGCAGGGAGGCTCGGCCATCCCGCCCCGTGCACGTGGGGCTGATGCACGGGAGTCCCTGCTCTCTGGTGGACAGTCCCCGCTGCCCCTGTAAGGAGGCCCGGCCATCCCGCCCCGTGCACGTGGGGCTGGTGCACGGGAGTCCCTGCTCTCTGGTGGACAGTCCCCGCTGCGGGGACCCTGCAGGGAGGCCGGGCCGCCATGGCCGCCCCGTGCATGTGGGGCTGGTGCACGGGAGTCCCCGCTCTCTGGTGGACAGTCCCCGCTGCGGGGACCCTGCAGGGAGGCTGGGCCGCCATGGCCGCCCCGTGCACGTGGGGCTAGTGCACGAGTCCCTGCTCTCTGGTGGATAGTCCCCGCTGCCCCTGCAGGGAGGCCCGGCCATCCCGCCCCGTGCACGTGGGGCTGGTGCACGGGAGTCCCCGCTCTCTGGTGGACAGTTCTCACAGCTCCCCTTGGCTCCCACGCTTCCCGGGCTCCTCTGTTCTGTCTCATTCTCCCCTTTGCTGTCAGGAGCTGATCATTCAGCGCTGGTTGTGTCGCGGGAGTGATTGCCGCCTGTGTACCCGTGTTTCTGAGTTTGCTCGTGGGAGGGGCGGATTCAGCGTCCCCCTATGCTTGTTGCTAAGTGATAACAATGATCTAAGCCTGAATCCACGAACTTGCTGTCATTCGCAGCATGGTGCTTTGTTCACAGGAAGCGTGGTCTTCAGATGAAGATGCGGGGGCGCTGGAGGGCGGTGTGAAAGGGGCCGAGTGGGGGCAGCGTTAGGAAGTGGGGGAGGGACCACCTCCGCATGCTGGGCGCTAGGGACCTCCTCTCGCGCCGCCTCCAGCCAGCTGGCTGCCTTTGTGCACAGCGCCTTAACCAAGCAGGGTGACGCAGCAGCCCTAATCCCGCCGGAGGGCAGGAACACATTTGACAGTAGGGCCTTGTCATTCTTTCCTTAATCACTCCCAGTTTAGCGTGGCCGTTCTCTGCTGTTGCTTTGTAAAATTCTCTGTTGTATGCCCCTTAGCTAGTTAGTGCTGGGTTACAAGTGACTCCGGAGGAAATCTAGCATCTCTGGAACTCACGACTCCGGAGGCCGGTTGGGTGCTCCCTTCGGTCTTGAGTAGGGCTTGCTCCCCCGCATCTTTGGTCAGCTGTGGATTGGGTGGTGACGGCTGAGGTTGGCTGGGCCTTCTCAAATGCTGTGGCTCAGCTGGTTGTCAGCCGGTCTAGGAAGGCCTTGGGTCTTCGCCAGTTTCCGCTCGTCCAGCTTGCTCGTGTGGCAGTAGCAGGGTCCAAAGACGGAAGCGGCGAGCAAGGTCTCTGGACGCTTAGGCTCAGCACGGGCGCAGTGTCGCCTCAGCCCGTTCTGGAACTGCCTTGGAACTCACCAAGCCAGGCCCGGGTTCTGCTTCTGAGGGTGGAGTCATAGACTCAACCTCTGGAAGAAAGAAGGAACCACAAGGTTACCTCGCGCGCACACAAAGCATGGATACAGGGAAGGTGAAGAACTGTGGGTTTTATTTTTGTTCACCGTCTTTCACACTGGGGAAATTTTGTGTGCATACACGCAGGTATAAAGCAGAGAAGCTTGTCTCCGCTGCTGGAACGTGGGAGCAGTAATCAGAGGGCAGCATCGGGTGTCAGAATTTAAAAGAAGAGGGTTTCTGAGGTATCCCTTACCTCAGGGCTGGACCTTGGTTATTTTGATATTGTTGCCCTCACACCTTGTTTGGCTAAATTTTCAAGGGCTGGGATATTCAGATGCCTAAGAGGCAGGTCTCGGCTAGCCTTGTGCATTTGGAGTCTCTGTAATGTGTAATTGAGCACTTGTATCTAAAATGGTTTATTTTTCTAAGATGCTCATGTGCAGTGTTAATGTCTTCTGGCAATATTTGTAAACTTTCAAGTTGAAACTTCTGTGAAGTCTTGAGACCACAGACAAAAATGTGAATTCTGATTCATCAGGTTTGGGGGTGGGCCTGAAACTCAGCATCTTTAATAAGTTCCCGAGTGATGTGCATACTGCTGCTTTTCAGACCACACTGTAAACAGCAAAGATCTAAAAGATCTGAAGCTGCCCACGGACTGCTTTGCGGGTTTTTTCTCCTCCTGGTTGGTCTATGGCATATCTAAACACAAATTGAGTGAATGTTTCAAAATCGAGAGATTTCTCATAAAAACTTACATTTCTGGGCCCTGGCCGGTTGGCTCAGTGGTAGAGCGTCGGCCTGGCGTGCAGAAGTCCCGGGTTCGATTCCCGGCCAGGGCACACAGGAGAAGCGCCCATCTGCTTCTCCCCCCCTCCCCCCCTCCTTCCTCTCTGTCTCTCTCTTCCACTCCCTCAGCCAAGGCTCCATTGGAGCAAAGATGGCCCGGGCGCTGGGGATGGCTCCTTGGCCTCTGCCCCAGGCGCTAGAGTGGCTCTGGTCGCAACAGAGCGACGCCCCGGAGGGACAGAGCATCGCCCCCTGGTGGGCAGAGCATCGCCCCCTGGTGGGCAGAGCATCGCCCCTTGGTGGGCGTGCCGGGTGGATCCCGGTCGGGCGCATGCGGGAGTCTGTCTGACTATCTCTCCCCGTTTCCAGCTTCGGAAAAATACAAAAACCCCCCCAAAAAACAAACAAACAAAAAAACACCTTACATTTCTGATATTCTGTGAAAAAAATTAAAGATCTGAGAGAGCAGTTCTGCATTTCCACATGGATTAGTGTCAAAGAGTGACTGCCCTGATAAGGGCGCAGGTGAGTCACCAAGCAAGGCTCCCTAATGCTTCTCCCTGAGCTGTTTACGAATAGGACACATGTATCTTTTCCCGTGCGGACTGACAGATATGTAGACAGCATGCAAGTTCTCATGTGAACGCTCAGCAAAAGCCAAGCAGTTGAGCAGGGAAAGGCAAAAAAGAAAGAAGAAGAATTACTCTTTAAAACTTTGATATGCTTATTTGAAAGGACACTACTGGTTGCATGGGAATCCTGCTGGGGCTGTTTAAGGGGGAAGTAAGTGAGGAGGATTTATCGTAAGGGTGTGAGGGTAGCTCGTGGGTCCATGGTGCAGCTGGCTTTCACACAGGGGGACCAAGGACGTGGCTGTCACCAGCGAGGCTGCTCTCCTTGCCTCCTCTTGGCTTCTCTGTGCACCCCTCCCCCTCCCTCTGTGCTCCATGCAGTTCACCATGTGAAGACACGCCACCAGGAATGCCTGGTTTTCCACGCTGTGGATCTTGCTCTGCCGTCCTCATCTGTGTGCCCAAGTAGGGGGTTGTGAGTGGCTCTCTCTGCAGGGCTGCAGGATGACCCGAGGGGTAATGAATGTTCTGGAACTCAAGAATGACCCCAGCCTGTCCCTGAGGCAGGGAGGTTAGATGAGAAGTTGAATGGACACCTTCCTTCATGAGGCATCTTTGCTCTTTAAAGGAGGAGAGCCTCAGCCATTTCTAAATAATAATAATAATAATAGTAATAAAAATAAAAACAATAATAGTAATAATGCCTGAAGGTGAAGCAAGGGCAGCAGGATCAGTTTCAGTGATTTCTTCCCTGATCCTAATACCATGCATATGGTGTTACGTCCACCCCCGACAGGCAGACGTTTGTGTTGGGAGTGTGACTGTGGGCAGAGTGAAGTAAACAGCCCCAGCAGTCGCCTCTGGAAGTGAGGTCGGGCACACAGCCAGGTACACCAGACATGCTCCAGCTGAATTTCAGAAGGTGAGGAAACGAGGTGAAGTGTGAGACTGGGGGAGGAGGGGGAGCAGTTGTTAGTGAGCGGGGTTATTGAGGGATCTGAAAAGCGGTTCCTGAGAGGTGCTCCTGCTCCTCTATAATGAGATCTGGGATTATTGGTAAAAACATTTAGCTCTGATTGTTTTAAAAGGGAAGAGATGAAATGTTTAATATGCACCCTGGAATGTGCCTTTCTTGTGTATTTTAAATGATAATCCTAATGAAACACCTATAATGTGTAAGAGATCAAGTCGGATAGCTTGCCATCAGTGAGTGCAATTGAGAACAGGGCACAGATGTTGTACATTCAGATGAAAGGGGTGAGAGCCGATTTGTGTATAGAGAAATTGAAGTGCCTAATAGGAGAGTATATGAACGCTGCCACCTGGTCCTAGGACTCACCTGCCGACCTTGGCCAAGGTGTTTCATAATGCGTAGGGCCAAGTGCTGAGTGGACCTCGTGATTAAAATATACCCTCGGGCCCTGGCCGGTTGGCTCAGCGGTAGAGCGTCGGCCTAGCGTGCGGAGGACCCGGGTTCGATTCCCGGCCAGGGCACATAGGAGAAGCGCCCATTTGCTTCTCCACCCCTCTGCCGCGCCTTCCTCTCTGTCTCTCTCTTCCCCTCCCGCAGCCAAGGCTCCATTGGAGCAAAGATGGCCCGGGCGCTGGGGATGGCTCTGTGGCCTCTGCCCCAGGCGCTAGAGTGGCTCTGGTCGCAACATGGCGACACCCAGGAGGGTCGCAACATGGCGACGCCCAGGATGGGCAGAGCATCGCCCCCTGGTGGGCAGAGCGTCGCCCCATGGTGGGCGTGCCGGGTGGATCCCGGTCGGGCGCTTGCGGGAGTCTGTCTGACTGTCTCTCCCTGTTTCCAGCTTCAGAAAAATGCAAAAAAAAAAAAAAAAAAAAAAAAAAAATATACCCTCGGGCTCTTCCTTGAGACTCGAAACAGGGTGATTGTACTAATCATTACGAGCACTTGGGGCCCAGTCCAGGGGTCCTGGAATGTTGCCTTGAAAGGCCAAGAAAATGCACATCTGTATGTCGGGAAGAACTTATCACCCTTTCCCACCTTGTTAAAATCTTCAATTGTTTTTGTCTGTGGTCCAACATTTTATCCATCTTTCTCTGGCTCTATTAAATCTAAGGGTACGAGCCATTCTCCCTGGAAAACTAAAAGCCATGTCTTCTCCCAAATAACTAATCTTAGGTTGGTGGTAATTCCCACCAAGGCCAAGTGGGTTCCCATGGGGACAGACCAGGGGACTTACCTGTGGCTTCCTTTTTCCTCCTCTCTCCTTCCTTTATGGTGCAGTCAGGCCACCCGGAACCATGTGCTAACATTGCACTAAATCTGAGCAGTACCAGGACAAGAACCCAGTTTTATGGAGGCTTTTTCCTTCCAGGAAGACTCTTTGGAGAAACAGATCTTGTTTGGTGAGGTCTCTGAAATGAGAGCATTAAAGCACTACCTGCCTCTTATCACCTGGGCCAGTGCGGGGACTCAGGGCTATTTGTCTTTAATATTCTCCCTCCTGGAGACCAGACTGCCCCCCCCCCCCCGCCCAGTTATGCTGATTGAACGATTTGCATAAATACTTTCTGGCTGCTCCAGGCAGTAAATACCAGCATCCTCCGGTTTCTGCCTTCACACGTGGGGGTTTTTAATCCCTCTCATGAGGAGAAAGCCTGCACCTTTCTTAGACAGGAGACGGGTCTCCTCCCTTCTGCCAAAGCCGAGGGACCGGAGACAGTTTGAAACCTGCCTCACTTCACTGGTGACTTCTTGAATTGTTTATAAACTCCAGGATCCCTGTGACTCCTGAAGTGAATGGTTTAAAAATGGATCTAAAATTAGCTCTTTTTTTTTTTTTGCAAGGAGTTGTAATATATTGCCCACATGCTCCATCTCAAGAAAGTACCAAGGAAATGACTAATCCCCGAGGAAGCATAGAGAACGTAGGTTGGGGGAAATCAGAAAAAATGAGGTGAACAACAGTGTGCCTATAAATGGATATTTATAGCTTGACATTGCGAACTAAGGGAGAGAAAAAGCAAAGATTTTCCCAGGAGTCTGAGAGGAGTGGTGACTATGGAGTAGACCACACAGAGTGAAGGTTAGAGAGAGTGCACCAAACATCCCACCTGACGTTACCACTGCGTGGTCGCGCAGCAGTCAGGTGCACCCTGGGCCTGCTGGAATGGCCTTGTGAAAATTAAAGTGGGGTTCAAGGGTGAAAGCACTAAACAATATTTTTTAAAGGGATATTATGTAATGATAAATAATGTGAACACCAAAACCAGTAGCAATTAAATACATGAATTAAGGGAGAATGGGAAAAATTTAGGTGAAGAGGGCACCTCAATCACCACTCTCGGAATTCTAAAAAGGATGATTAAAATATGCTATAATTTTAGAGTAGTTTTAGGTAAAAGAAAAGTAGTGACATTAGAGCACAGAGTTCACTTATATCCCATATGCAGTAACATCTTACCAAATACGGCACATTTGTCGTAATTAACAACCATTGATGTTACTATTTAAAAATATTTTTAAAATAGATTTTTAGAGAGAAGAAGAGAGAGATAGAAACATCACACTGTGCTGTTCCACTTATTCATGCTGTCGTTGGTTGATTGTTGGATGTGCCGATTGGAGACCCAGCCTGCAGCCTTGGGGTGTCAGGAGGACACTCTACCAGTCTGTCTATAATCTGACATCAGCGTGGTTAACTCTTTCCTGGACCGGCACAAAAGTTCTGGCGGACCGGAGGTTGAACTTGGCCGTGAAGAAAACAAGGAAAATAACAACACTTATTCAATAGTGGGCTAAAAAAAGAGTGAGAGCACGTGTAAATGGTCACCGGTAGACGAAAAGATGCTTGAGTTCATGGGGTGCCAGGAGGATGTGGACTAAGAGCACTGGGACAGCACCGTTCACTGCATGCCTAACACTCCCCGGACGGAAAGAAAATGGTCCTCTGCTCTTTATTGTGGAAATGTGCAGCGTGACCACCTTTGGCAGAAGTAATGTAGCCGCCTTTATTAAAAATAAAAGCACTGCTATTGTGTAACCTTACCAGGCTCTTCCCAAAAACGCCAACAGAAATAAAAGCAGGCATGTTAATGGACAGGGGCACTGAAGTGTCTATTTCAGCATTGTTTCTAATGACATGGAACTAGGTCAGAGTGGAGGCTGGTCGAGAGGAGCCAGGCTGATAAATTCTGCTGCATCCTAACACTACGCCCTGTTGGGCAGGCAGTGAGAGAAGAGAGTTGGAGCTGTAGTAGGCACCTTTTCCTGCCAGTTACTGTTGAGTAGGAAATTCAAGATGCAGACAAGGGTGTATAGTAGTTCACTTAAAAAAAAAACAAACTAAAATCCTACTTTGCATACATTTCTATGTGTGTATTTGTGTAATATTAGGAGCACGGCGGGATAATATGTAAGGATACACAGCAGATTCTTAAGACCTTCTCCCAAGGTAACCCATACTGTGTGTGTTGCTGTCTGTGTAGGTTGGATACAGCCAAGCAGCTAACTAAGGGACCAACCAAGCAGACAAGAAGTTTGCACTGGGTAAGCTTGCATATGTGTCGTATTAGTCAGTGTACATGAGGCTGTTCTTCGGTGGCAGACAACCCAGCATCTCAGGGCGTTAATGTTAAAAACCTTTATTTCTTGCTCACATAGAGTTGGAGGGTCTGTGAGACACTCCAGAGCAGTTTTCTGGGCAGGTGGGCGTGGACCCCCAGCCATGTGGAGCCCGGGGCGTCTTCCCGTCAGCCTGTGCTTCCCCGAGGGCTGCAGCAGGGGCGTGAGTGACGACACGGGCTTGCGCCCCCGCAGTGGAGGGTTTCTCCTGGATCAGAGGCACGCCGTCTGCCTCTTTTCCTCCTCCGCCCCCCGCCCCCGAATCAAGGCACAGGGACCTCGGTGAGCTCAGGAAGTGAAGGCGGGCTGTTCCTCTCATGCTGCTCTGGAAGGGGTGGGGGAGGGACGGAGACTTCCATGAGCAGTACAAATGTCCGTTACTCATACATTTATGAAATTGTTTGTTTATATAACAACCCTGAGCTTTAAAATGGTTTTATGCTTTATGAACAAGCAATTTACAAGATATAAGATGGCCAATAAAAATGAAATATCTGTATCTCTGCAGATTGGCTAAGATTATAAAGGTTGATAAGGCCCAGTGATGATGAAAGTTTGAAAAAAAGAGAGGTTTTCATATATATTTCTGGTGTGAGAATAAATTCATACATTTCTGAAATATAATTAGACTGAATATATCAAAAGGTAATTTTTTTTTAAGTGAGAGGAGGGGAGATAGTGAGAGGGACTCCCACACTTGCCCCGACTTGGATCCACACGGTAGCCCCCTTCTGGGGTTGATGTTCAAATCCACTGAGCTGTCTATTCTCAGTGCCTGTGGCCTACGCTCAGACCAGCAGAGCTATCCTTAGCATCCGGGGGCCGATGCTCAAACCAGTTGAGCCACTGGCTGTGGGAGGAGAAGAGAGAGAGAAGGGGGAGAGGGAGGGGGAGAAGCACATGGCTACTTCTCATGTGTGCCCTGACCGGGGATCAAACCTGGGACATCCGCACACAGGGCCAGCGCTCTATCCACTGAGCCAACTGGCCAGGGCCTCAGAATGTAATTTTTAATTATCTTTTAGCCCAGTAATATGAGTTGCAAGAATTTACCCTTGCAAACCATCAGCCTGGGGCATGTGTAAAGAAACGGCGACTCCGCCATTATTCATGCCAACGGAGGGGAAAACAGTCCAATGGTGCGTCTGTTAGGGGTGAGTTGACTAAGATGTGCCAAATGCATCTAATGTCGGAACTCCTGAGAGAGAAGGTGGATATGATTGTTTTGACATACAGAATTTTAGGCACTGGAATTTAGAGGGACCTCTCTGGCTGCAGTGCGGAGCATGGACCAGAGAGAGTCACCCCTGAGGGACCCACTTAGGCAGCTGTTGTGGCCGGTGCCTTGGAGAACTTCAGCTTCTTCCCCTCTCAACAGGGAACCCCATCTTCCAGGCCCCCATGGGCTTCCTCCCAGCGTGGGGGTGTCGGGGAAGTCCCACCTGTACAGGGCACCCCGCGTCCGGGGAGTGGGAAGTGGAGGTTGCCGGCTGGCCCGTTAGATCTGAGGCCTGCTCAGATTCGGGGCTGAGAAATGCCGTGCCCGGCAGGGGTGTGGCGCGGGCTAGCAGAGGAGCAGGCGGCGTGAGGACACGGTGGTGGCGTCTCTGGGAGATGCAGTCTGCCACCGTGTCCTGTGGTTCCGTTTACCTAAACGTCAATGTTTCTTTGTATTTGAAAACCTGGAAAAAATACCGCGGTAAGACAGCGTTTCTGTGGGGCCTCGCAGTTTTGAGCAGGCACTGCTTTCTGCTTTAGATTCTTCAGTGTTTGATTTTTCCCCCACAGTAAACACAAATTAAATAAACAGTAAATTTTATAAACAGCAAAATTTTTAAAATCCAAGTTTTGATGTTAGAATGCTATAGGTTGTTTAAAGTTGTTTGCTCAAAGACGTGGCAATGCTCAAAGCAGGCATTTAAATGGATGACCTTTTTTATTTTTATTTTATTTTTATTTTATTTTTTTACCCTCTATGGAAAATTTCAAGAGGAACCTCTGAATTTCAGTTTCCATATTTACAGATGGAGTAGGAGTGATAACTTTTCAGCAAAATTGAATTTAAATAATAGAAGCCATTATTCAGGATGAGCTCTGCGGCCCCCACCCTGATGCAAACTCTAGGCAACGAAATGGATCGCAAAGGAGCCTCCCGCTGCCTCATACGAATTCTGTCATGTTAAGAGCTTGGGTTCAAAAGGAAGCCAACCACAAACTTCAGGGAAGAACGCAGAGGGGCTCCACGTCTCTTCAACAGTCAGAAAAATGATCTCAGTCTTCAGTGGCATCTGTCTGCTTTCTCCCCTCTCGTCTCCGCACCATCATTCCCGGAGCCGGGAGTTACCCAAGGAACAACAAACGCGTATATTCAAAGATTTTTTCATTGCCTTCGCCCATCCTCTCAAACACAGCCAGAAGTCATAATGCTGGAATTACACTGACGCAGCCATCCCCATGGAAACAGAGCCGGGTGTCATAAACATGGCATTATGACTTCGCAGCAGGAGGAGGCAGATGGAAGGCTGGCGCTGAATCTGTAAGATTTATTCAAAGACGCAAATGTCTTCGGGCAGCGATTTTCAGCCGGGGCGCTGCAGCAGGCGCTCAGAGGTGCGCGTGAACTTCTAGAACATGCCCTCGCGACTATTTATTCAGTCAGGGGCACTGACCTCTTTTTCCTTAGCTCGTCAAGTAAAGAAAAAAAAAATGACAACAGCCAACACAACAAACAGCTATTCGGTGTGAATGATAAAACATTAAAACATTATCCTTATTTATTTTTTTGTCAGATTGGCAAAAAATATGTTTTTGGGGATGCTGCAGAGTTTTAGTAATTTATGTGTGCCATGAGAGGAAAAAGGTTGAAAACCGCTGCTTTAGAGAATAATACCAAGGCACGGGTGGGGGTGGGGGACAGGAGTTCCCTCATCATTCACAAGCCTTATTTTTTTTAATTTTTAAAGTATTTTGTGTCTTTTAAGGACTTGTTCACCTCTGGCAAGACTTGTTTCTTTTCCTTTTTTTATTGTGTGTGTGTCATGGCATACTGTCATCTAATTCATTGGCTGTTCGTCTTGACGGGTGCATTTTCAGAGGGGGAGGCAGGACTGAGACTGGTGAGGGAACTGACCTGCTCCTGCTGGAGGCCGGTAGCAGCCTGGTGAAGCCAGAGCCCCTTCTCCTGGCTCATCCGCAGCGAGCTTCCCCTCTTAGGGGCTCACTTTTACTTTGAGAACATCACTTACGCATAGGACGTTGCTGTGGCCGTTCTCGTGAGATACCCCCTCAGAAAACATAGGTTCTGTCTTTCTCAAAGCAGCCCATGGTGTCAGGGACCCAGTCTGCTAGCCCACAATGTCTCCCTCATCTACTGGTATAAGCTGTCACACGCCATAGCTGCGTTACAGAGAGAGGAAGGGCAGGGGCCCCCCCACTCCTCCATGAGGCTGTGCACTTTTTCTTTCAGGGCTACTTGTGAGAGATGAAAAGCATCAGCTCGTAGTGTGTCACTTTAGCTGTTCATTGATCGCTTCTCATACGTGCCTTGACCGGGGGTGGGGGGGTGGGGGGGAGGAGCAGAACCAGTGATCTTGGGCTCAAGCCAGCGACCTTGGGCTCAAGCCAGTGACCTTGGGATCATATCGATGATCCTGTGCTCAAACTGGCAAGCCCCACTCAAGCTGGTGACCTCAGGCCTTAGTGTCCCAGGTCGACGCTGTATCCACTGCGCCACTACTGGTCAGGCATCTAGATATTTTCAGATATTTTGATATTATAAGTGGTATAATTTTTTAAGTTTCAGTTTTGGAATTCTAAAAATATGTTCAAGTAACCCATAGAAAGGCAGGGAAAAGAAAACAGAGATACAAAAAATGGAGTGAACCAACAGAAGAAATAGAAACAGACTTAAGCCCTACTATATCAATAATTAGATTAAATATAAACTTTCTAAATATTACAATTGGAGGACAAAGCATGGCAGAGTGGATGGAAAGTGTGATTGACTGTACGCCATCCGCTAGAAGCCCACTCTGAACGTAACGACACAGGCAGGCTGGAACCAAAAAGACGGGGAAAATACGTCGTGCCAACAAGAATCAAAGGTGAGTTGGCGTAACTGTATTAATGGCAGGTAAGGCAGACTTCACAGGAGAGAAAACTACTACAGGCAGAAAGGGACACTGAGTCATGATAAACGTGTCAGTCTACCAAGAAAAGACAGGAGTCCGTGTGTGACTCAAATGACAGTTTCGAAAAATGTAAAAAGTGAAACTGATCGAAGTGAAGGGAGAAATCCTCAATTATATTTGGAGGTTTTACTGCCTTTCTCTCAGCAAGCGCTACAATAACTAGACAGGAAATACGCCAGCACACAGAACGGAAGACCGCCATCCACAGACAGGAAGGAGTAGATGTTTATAGAAGGCTCTGCCCACACCTGCAGAACACACGCTCTTCTTCGTGCCCGTGGAACATACACCAAGATAGGCCATCTCCTGAGCCACTAAAACACACAACAACAAAGGGAAAAGAAGCCACGATGTGTTTCCAGGCACAACAAAATCAAACGGAATCCATGAGAGAACGCAGACAGGAAAATCTCCAGATAGTGGGCAACTAAACAATATACTTTTAAGTAATCTGTGTCAAAGAGGAAGTCCTTGAGCAGATCAGAAATACATTGAACTGAATGACAATAGATCAGAATTATTGTAACAAAGCTAAAAAGAGGACCCAAAGGGAAATTTGTAGCAGATCTCTATGGATAAGAGGAAAAGTCCAAAACCAGTCATTGAAGCTCCCTCTTCAAGAGCCTAGGGAGGAAAAAAATTGCAAAATAAACCCAAATCAAGCAGAAGGAAGGAAAAATTATAAAAAATATGGCAATAGACACTACCCAGACTGAAATGTGAAGAGAAAAAAGAATGGATAAAGTGGAGCGGATCATCAGAGAACTGTGGGGAAGCGACAGAAGGTGTAGCATGTGTCAAGTGAGTACCGGGAGGAAGAAAGAAACGTTTGGAGCAGTCGTGGTGGCGAATTTTCCAAAATTCATAACAGGTTTCCAGCCACGTATCCAGGAAGTTCAGGCAGGATATATACCAAACTACGGAAACATGAAGACAGAGAGAAAACCTTGAAAGAACCCAGGGGAGGAAAAAACTTCCCTGCGGAGGAGCAGGGATGGAAATTAGACTCGCTTCTCCTCGGAAGCCGCGGGAGCAGGAAGGGAGCGGGGCGAGAGATTTACAGTCCTGGGAGAAAACCCCACCAGCGTAGAATGTTGTGTCAAGCAAAGTTACCCTTTACAAGGGAAGAAGTAAACACTTTTATAGACAAGCACTGAGGGAATTTGCTGCTGGTAGACCTGCCTTGCAGAAAAAAAAAAAAAAAAAGAGGAAAAAAATGGTAAAAGAAATTTTTTAGAGAAAAGGAAAATGGTATAGATTTTCATAAAGGGAAGAAGAGCACAAGAAAAGGAATGAAGATAAAAGGTATATTCGTGTGTGTGTTTGGATCTTTAATTGATCTGATTAATAACAATATGTTCAAAATAATAACAGCAACACGTGTTTGGTCATCCCTGTGAGTGGGGTAGGCAGGGGGAGCTAGCTTTCAGTAGACCCCACCCCTGCCCTCCGCTGGCTGGTGAGGGTGGAGAGTGAGCAGGGGGCGTCAGGGAGAGCCTGGTCACCAGAGATCTGAGTTCTAGTCCCACACGGTCACTGTGACAGCTGGAGCCGGTAGCCGGCTTATCTCATGTCAAACTGTCACAAGTCTGTGCGGTAGGTCCGATTATTCCTGTTTTACAGATATGGACACTGAGGCACAGAGAGGGAAGGTGACTCGCCCCAGGTCACACAGCTTGCCATGAGTTAGGACAACCTGATTGTCCAGCAGGTTCTCGTCTGTGAGGCTGAGAGGCTGTGTGTGTGAGCAGGCAGGTGACCCAGGCTCTTCACCTGAGGCTGGGTCGTGGTTGTGAAGGGAAGAGATTACCTGCAGCACCCCCCGCCCCTGCCCCCCTTACCACTCTCTGAGCCCCCACCACAGGGCAACAACTGAGGCTAGGAGAAGGGTCACCCTCGTGGCAACGCCTCCTGACATCCACAACGGCCACTTACTTGGACCAGTTGGTTTTTTTTTTTTTTTTTTTTTTTTGTATTTCTCTGAAGCTGGAAATGGGGAGAGACAGTCAGACAGACTCCTGCATGCGCCCGACCGGGATCCACCCGGCACACCCACCAGGGGGCGACGCTCTGCCCACCAGGGGGCGATTCTCTGCCCCTCCGAGGCGTCACTCTGTCGCGACCAGAGCCACTCTAGCGCCTGGGGCAGAGGCCAAGGAGCCATCCTCAGCGCCTGGGCCATCTTTGCTCCAATGGAGCCTTGGCTGCGGGAGGGGAAGAGAGAGACAGAGAGGAAGGAGAGGGGGAGGGGTGGAGAAGCAGATGGGCGCTTCCCCTGTGTGCCCTGGCCGGGAATTGATCCTGGGACTTCTGCACGCCAGGCCGACGCTCTACCACTGAGCCAACCGGCCAGGGCCTACTTGGACCAGTTTTGCAGCTCAGCCCTGACCCCCACTGGGGCAGCTCAGGAGCCACAGGAGGCCCCTGAAGAGAGCCCAGAAGGATCTAAGTGCAGAACAGAAAGCAGACGTTCATCCTAGCCTGTCCCTCTGAAGGTGTGCATGCCCTTGGCTCCGAGTCAGTAACCACTCAGGGCAACTCAGCGCTTTTAACTCCCCAAGGTCCCATTTTTGGCATTATCTCATCTTCCCCTAAAATAACCCTGGGACAGAGTGTATCTATTTTACCCACTTTTCTGTTTGTACATTGTTTCACAATGAAACAGTGGAAGAATACATATATACCACTCACGGAGGGCAGCTGCTCTCATTCCCTGTTGCAGGTGCCAGTGTCCTAACTGTGCTGCAGTTACTGAATCGTCTGTGCCCCCAGGATCTCAGCGAGAATCCAGAATCTCAGGAGTTTGTTATCACATGTGTCTCTTTAGGAGACACGTGCGATAACAAACATCAGGTGCTAGTGTGTTGTTTCCCACATGAGCAGATAACAGATAGAAGGCATTATGTGACTTGTTAGGAGTTCACAGTTACAGGGTCTTTGCATTCCCCCTTCACCATGATCTCTGGTGATTCTGGAAGACCTCTCTCCAGCCCTCTTTGCCCTCCCTCCACCGATTCTTGGAGGTGAAACTTCCATTAGGAAGAATCTCCCTCCTGTGTGGGGGCCTCTGGGTGCTGTGCCCCGCACTGTGTGGGGGGCAGGATGGCTGACCGCAGGGGCCGCCCCTACAGCTGGTGTCTGCCCTCTCAACCCCTCTGCTTTCCATGGGCAGAGCCCCCACTTTAACCCCTGAGAATGTCAGGCTTCTCTGTGACTTCTTGGCTTTTTTCATTCATTTTTACTGAAAGTTCTCCAGCTGCCTGTTCCTGCACCTGCTTCCTCCAGGAACTGTTCTCTGAGACGTTCACAGTGATGAGTCTAGTCTCCCTGGAGACACAGCCTACTCACAAGCCTGGCTCGCTCTTCCGTCTGCCCCAGAGATGCAACATCTGGGGCCTGACCTGGGGGCGGGGCAGGGAGAAGGCTGCCAGGCCTGTCCCTATTGTAGTGTTTCACGGTCTTTATGCAAATTCTTAGAACCTAGAACTCAGAATTCCCAGGAACACTAAATAGTCACCTACCTTGAAGGTAGACTCGTTGTTGTGATGTGTGGCTATCACAAGGTCACGAGGGTGGAGCAGAGAGAGGAACTAGACTTGGGTCTCCTTCCTCCTGGTCAGAAGGATCCGGGAGAAGCTCTTCTGTCTCTGAGCAAGCTCGTTCTCCAAAAGTAGTTTGGTCTTCTATCTCTCTCCCTCCCTCTCAAGCTGTCTCAGTCCCTGTCTACCTAGCACTGTGAACACAAGGGTCAGTGTGTCCCATATGCAAGTGGAACATTAAGAGAACCCTAGAGAAGGTGATGGGGGGGTGGGATGGGGATTTCCTGACTTCCCCTCCACCCCCACCCCACCCACTGGCTGGTGGCTGGAGCCTGGTTCTGCCTTGGTGTGTAGCGGGTTCCCTCCCTGCCTCCTGGCTCCTTCACGAGCCGGGCACACCTCCATTGGCATCGCTGCTACCACGATTATAATTGGCCTACAGATTGAGGCTCAGATCTGTCCATTCGGTTTCTCTCTGAGCCTCACCACACATTGAGGAGTTAAAAAATTGATCAGATGCTGTTAAAAGAAGTCAAGCTTTTCTCCTCTGAATGCAAGGAAAGCATTTATTCAAGGACCCAGGATGTTTCTTGTAGATTTTTCTGTATTAGAGTTTACAAACACATTCGACATTTTTCAGATGGGTTGGATTTCCATTGTGTGTGTGTGTGTGAATAAAAGAAGATGTTAACTTGGTTTGAGACCCCTGCTGTGCAAGAGGGCCACATTTCGGTGGTAACAGACTCTTGAATGAAAGATGGGAGAAGGCAAGTTGCAGTAAAGAGGTTTTATTTATCTTTTTCCTCAGTTCAGGAACTTGGAAGTCTGAACATTTATATGGGAAATTCAGCTGCAGTATATCTGGTTATAAATAATACATTGCAATTTTTATGTAGTTAAGCATAACAGGAGTCAGACAAGCTCTGCAAGCATTTGCATTTCATTCTGGTTTTTTAAAATATGTGCTCAGTAAAAGTACAGGCATATACTGTAGCTAAGACACTGAGGAGTATTTCAATAGAAAATATTCGGTTTCATGTCTGTATCTTACACATTCATGGGATTGACTGACAGGAAGAGGTCCCCCTGGGGCTGGGGAAGGGAGCAAGCGGCTCTGAGTGACAGGTCAGGACACTCGGTTGGCCTTTGGGTCCCATCTTAGTTTTCCCTGGCTCTGCACAGGACCAGCTCTCCTTTTGTTAAACGGTGACAATGACAGAAACATTCTGGCAGCCAGAGAAGTCACAGATGTGGGCAAAGACAGGGTGAGAGGACAGGGAGAGAGGGGGAAGACCTGGTGACTGAACTGTCACCTTCACCTCTGTCCCTTTTTGGGGCTTCCTCCTTCTTGTGGGTAGGACAGTTCTGAGCAGCTGCCCAGCAGCCTCTTGGTGGCTGTGTTAGTCTGCTTGAGCTGCCATAACTAATGCCATAGACTGGGGTGGGGGGTGCCTGTTTCTCAGTGTTCTGGAGGCTGGACGTCCAAAATCAAGGTGTCCGCAGGGCTGGTTCCTCCAGGCCCCTCTCCTTGGCTTGTAGATAGTGACCTTCTCGCTGTTTCCTCCCTGGTCTCTCCTGGAGTGTGCACATCCCTGGTCTTCTTATAAAGACACCGTAGGGACCCATCCTCATGGCCTCATTTTTTTTTTTTTTTTTTGTATTTTATTTTTATTTTTTTTGTATTTTTCTGAAGCTGGAAACGGGGAGAGACAGTCAGACAGACTCCCGCATGCGCCCGACCGGGATCCACCCGGCACGCCCACCAGGGGCGACGCTCTGCCCACCAGGGGGCGATGCTCTGCCCCTCCGGGTGGTCGCTCTGCCGCGACCAGAGCCACTCTAGCACCTGGGGCAGAGGTCAAGGAGCCATCCCCAGCACCCGGGCCATCTTTGCTCCAATGGAGCCTTGGCTGCGGGAGGGGAAGAGAGAGACAGAGAGGAAGGAGGTGGTGGTGGAGAAGCAAATGGGCTCTTCTCCTATGTGCCCTGGCCGGGAATCGAACCCGGGTCCCCCACACGCCAGGCCGACGATCTACCGCTGAGCCAACCGGCCAGGGCTCATGGCCTCATTTAACCTGTTGAAAGGGCCTATCTCCAAGTCACTTTGTGGGTTTAGGGCTTCAGCAGACGGATATTGGAGGGAACAGAATTCAGCCTCTAACGGCTCATGCTCTTAGGTGCTGAGTCCACAGGAAGTTGCAGGGCTCCACAGGAAGTTGCAGGGCTCCACAGGAAGTTTCAGGGGTCCACAGGAAGGTGTCGTGAGCTCATCCTCTCTTTCCATCCCTCACTTGGCCCGAGAGCGTGTTCTACACCGTCTACTCCTGGCTTCCTCCTGTCATAAGTGGAGTTACAAAGTGGTGTCTATGGTCCATCCTTCACTCCTGGATCCTCCAGTCTCAGACTCACGACGCATGATGTTCCTGGGCTATAGATCAGCTCTATCCCCAGTTGACTTTTAAAGCCCCCAGCAACTGTCACTTACCCAGTAATAAATGTGTATTCCAGACCCCGTCGTGGGCAACTGGGACACACAGCTGATGATAACCCAGCACTTCTCCCAGGAGCCCCCACACAGGTGAAGCCAGAGCTGCTATAGGTGTAAGCGCTGGGTTCCCGGGAGGGGACAGGTGCTCACAGGTGAGACGGGCATCCCCCTGCCGCACCCCGTGCCCACTGTCCCGCCAGCGTGGCAGACCGCCCACTCCACGTGCTTCGTCCACACTGCCCCATCTCGTTACCTGGTCTCACTGTGGCAGAGGTCCTGCTGCTTTCTTATGAGATGCATTTTACACGGCACAGAATTCACTATTTTAAACAGTTTAATATCTACAGTCCAGCCTCTAGTACATTTGCAATGTTGTCTAACCATCACTGCTGTTTAGTTCCAAACACTTCTATTGCCCTGAAAAGAAACTCTGCTGCCCCTCCTCCCCTCCCAGCCCCTCCTCCCCTCCCAGCCCCGCCCCCGGCAACCCTCAATCCCCAGGTCCCGTCTCTGTGGACTTGCCTGCGCTCTGGACACTTCCCGTGAGGGAAGTCATAGGATGTGGCCTCTCCACTCTCTGTGAACTTGCCCACTCTGGACACTTCCCGTGAGGGAAATCATAGGACGTGGCCTCTCCACTCGGCATGTTTCCAGAGGTCACTTGTGGTGTGTGTCTGCACTTCAGTCCTTCACGCCCGACTAGACGTCCCGTGCCATCGCCGTTCCACATTTGTGTCTCCATCCATCAGTTGGTGGACATTTGGGTTTCCATTTTTTTTTTTTTTTTTTTGGCTATTATGAATAATGCTGCAGTGAACATTTTTGTACAAGTTTTTGTTTGCATGTGTATTTTTGATACTCTTGGGTATATGCCTAGGAGTGGAATTTCTGGGTCCTAGGCTAACTCTGTGTTTAATGTTTTGAGGAACTGTGACTTTTATGCTCAGGTAACAGGTGAGGAGTAGAGGCGTGGTTAGCTGAGGTCAGCTGACACGCAGCTAGGGCCTTGCAGAGCTGAGACCCCCGCTGAGGCCACAGGGCCCGTGCACTGCCACGTCAGCACACCGCCGGGGGCGGGGCAGTGTGCCTCAGCTGGGTTCCGGAGGCCTGGGAGTGACCTTGGCTGATGGGGCAGGATGAGCATTCTGGGCAGATGTGCTCAGTCCAGGGATGTCAAGGGCTCTTTGCGTTTCTGTGGCTAGAGGAAGTTGCAGTTGTCTAGAGCCTGCATTTCTGTGGGAATGCTTCCAGAAGGGAGGTGGGAAGAGCCGGACCCTGAAGGGCATCGCAGGCCGTGCTCAGAAGTGGGGTACAGGAAGACTCTTAGCAAAAAAAATAAATAAAAGTACGAAACATATCTGTGTAAAACAAATGAAACTCACAACACAAACAAAAAGGCAAATAAAACTGAGAAAAAATATATTTGCAGCGCATGACATCGGATTGATAGCTTTGTTACATAAAGAACTCCCAAAACCAATCACGGAAACATTTAAACTGAACTAGACAAATGGGCCAAGGACACGAACAGGTGGTTCACAAAACGAATGCAGAGCAGCAAACAGACAAATGGGAGATGTGCATCTCCCAGTATAATCACAGACATGCAAATGCGAACAACAGGAAGCAGCCACTCCCTGCCTGTCAGATTAGCAGGCGTTTGTCAGAACAAGAAGAGCCTCTTCTGGCGAGAGGGAGCTGAGGGCCGCTGCCTGCACAGCCTGGGCAGGTGCAGACCGGTGCCAAATGCTCCTTCCCCGGGACTGGAGCTGCGGTCCAGGCAGGCGGCTCACTCCTGTTGTTTACAACAGAGAAAAACTCGGAAACGGGAAGGCAGAGGCTGCCAGTGACCAAAGTTCAGAGCGTCATTCACGAGCGGACACCAGGCAGGGTGCTCCAGCCCTGAGTTCTCGCTGGAGCGTCAGAACAGCCATAAGCCAAGTTACATTTTCACCCCACTTCACTTTTCACTCGTGGCTGTCCCTCGAGTCGCTCCCTGGGAACTGCCCATCCACGTTCAGGACTCTTCCTGAGGGCGCACCCGCTCCAGCCACTGGTCAGTGAGGGTGAGGGCCCAGCCCACTTGCCTCCAGAGTGGACAGCTCTAGAGGGCTCTCCACAGCACCAGAACCACACAGGGTCCACTGAGGCCTTTTTTGTGTCTGTAACACCTTCTCCCCGAACCCATTTCCACTCCCTCTGCCCCTCACAGGTGTTGACTCCTAAATCACGCGCTGATGCATTTCTAGCTGGAAAATCTGCATTTCGAGCCAGCTTCCCAGAGCACCGACGGAGGACAAGTGATACTTCCAGGGCTTACATTTTTGTCCCAGTGTCTTCACTGGATTGGAAAACAAGTCCTGAGACACAGCCACCGAGAGCACCGCCAGGCTTCTGGAAGACCCTTTGGTTGTTCGGGAATTTTGTTAGTGGTCCCACCTCCTCACCTATGCCTTGAGTGAGTTTTTGGGGGGCAGTGATTGAGCAGGTGTTACTTCATTGAGTCATATTTTGTCCTAGGAGGTCTGAGATGAAACAGGCTTACTAGTGAGGTGGGAGGGCGCAGGACACTTTGAAACTCTGGTCTCCTTGATTAGCTGCCGTTTAAGAAAAACGTCAATGTTTGAAGGAAGGGTGGTTTGAGAGGAGGTGATTTGTTCTTAGCTGAGTTAGGAGTAACAAAGGCCTGTCTATGTCACATCATGAAAGTTGCTGAAGACAAGCCTGAGGTTTAAGAGCGGTGGCCAAAGTATGCTTTGGATTTTTAATTCATGGCCTGGGTGCCACCTGTTTATGTGGAATGGCAGAGGGTGAGATGGTCAGACGTCCAACCATTGTGTTTGCCCCTGAACGGTAACTCCTCACCACCCCTTCCCTTGCTCTCAGGGTGTGGGCGGCTGTGCTGGTGCAGGAGAGGCGGACAGAGTCTGTGGAGGCCTCTCGGGGAGTTACTGTTAGAAGGACGGCCCCTCACCACCCCTTCCCTTGCTCTCAGGGTGTGGGCGGCTGTGCTGGTGCAGGAGAGGCGGACAGAGTCTGTGGAGGCCTCTCGGGAGTTCCTGTTAGAAGGACGGCCCCTCACCACCCCTTCCCTTGCTCTCAGGGTGTGGGCGGCTGTGCTGGTGCAGGAGAGGCGGACAGAGTCTGTGGAGGCCTCTCGGGGAGTTCCTGTTAGAAGGACGGCCCCTCACTGACCCCTTCCCTTGCTCTCAGGGTGTGGGCGGCTGTGCTGGTGCAGGAGAGGCGGACAGACTCTGTGGAGGCCTCTCGGGGAGTTCCTGTTAGAAGGACGGCCCCTCACCGGCCCCTTCCTTTCCCCTTAGACTGAACCGCAGCTCCTTTGTCTCAGTCCTTCCTGGGGTTTGGTCCTCAGTTTTGACCTCAGCTCCGGCACGGCCCCCTTGTCTTAGTCTCTGTAGCTTCTGCCTCTTCATCCACATTCCTGTTCATGTTGTAGCAAAATTTTGTCCAAATTCCTCAATTCATTGTTTTGTAAAATTGGCTTCATTAAAAAAAACATTTATGAATTCATTGGGTAAGCAGACATGGCAGTTATGGACAAGAATGGTGATCAGGAGAAATCCTCTTTGCCCTCTTCCCTTGGAACAATTGAATGGCACACCCCACATTAAATTAAATCAGCAGACATTGGCCTTGGTTGTAAACAGTTCACATGTAGGACTCCTGCCATCCTCCCAGATCCCCCAGAATTAAATGTGGGTTCCAGCTCACCTTGCTAATTAATTCAGAACAAGGGGACATCCTTAAAAGCAACACTCTTTCTTACTGGTGGAGAATCGCATAGACATTTAAAGAAGTCTGCTATTTTTGGCTTAATGTTTTTGCCAAAACCTGTTTCCAAAATTTTACCACTTTCTGAGAAAATAGCGTGCATGGAAGCACACAGTCGTTATTGCTGTCGGTCTGATTGATTTTTGAGGCTCTCGTACCTAGCATCGTTCTAGAAATACTGTAGGCATTCAGCTGTTATGGTGCTGAATTAAATCCTAATGTGTCTGTGGAGTGTAGTATTCAATTCAGGAGTTCACAGGGATGAGAGAGAGAAGTTTTAGTGCTGTTCGAGGTGTCTAAATTCAGGCTGCCGTCACAGAACACCACAGGCTGGCTGCCTGGCAAACCACAGAAACTCACTTATTCCAGTTCTGGGGGCTGGAAGTCCAGGGCCGGGGTCCAGCATAGGTTCTGGTGAGGGCGCCCCTCTGGGTTGCAGACTGCAGCCGCTTTGCTTTATCCTCACGTGGCGGAGGACAGAGAGGGGAGGCGATCTCTCTGGGGGTGGGACCCTAAGTATTTTCATTTTCTTGTTTATTTGTATTTCCAAAACTGACTAGTGACTCTTACGAGAGCACTGATCCCATTGCCGAGGGCTCCACCTTCATGGCTTCAGTGAACCCTAGTTATCTCCCCCAGGGTCCTCCTTCGTAAGCCATCACAGTGCGGGGCGGGGCTCCCACATCCTGTTGTCACCAGAGACAGAAAAGGAGCAGGTCCCTATGGGGCGGGGGTCAGTTAAGTGACTAAATGGATGAACTAATCACTCTGCAGCTGCTTTCTTATTTTTTTTTTTAATTTTTTTGTATTTTTCTGAAGCTGGAAATGGGGAGAGACAGTCAGACAGACTCCTGCATGCGCCCGACTGGGATCCACCCGGCATGCCCACCAGGGGGCAACGCTCTGCCCTCCAGGGGGCGATGCTCTGCCCCTCTGGGGCGTCGCTCTGTTGAGACCAGAGCCACTCTAGCGCCTGGGGCAGAGGCCACAGAGCCATCCCCAGCGCCCGGGCCATCTTTGCTCCAATGGAGCTTCGCTGCCGGAGGGGAAGAGAGAGACAGAGAGGAAGGAGAGGGGGAGGGGTGGAGAAGCAGATGGGCGCTTCTCCTGTGTGCCCTGGCCGGGAATCGAACCCGGGACTTCTGCATGCCAGGCCGACGCTCTACCACTGAGCCAACCGGCCAGGGCCTGCAGCTGCTTTCATGAAATAAGTTTTTGCTCTGACTGATGCACATCTGCACTAAAAGCTGGTTTAAGCTTCTTTTGTGTAGTTTAGTTTGGCGGCCCCGTTTCCAACATAACTGGGCAGGTTCGCTGTCCATGGTGCTGAAACAAAAAGTCTCCTAGTGGCGGCCAAGCAGAAATGACGTTTCCGCAGTCTACTCTGCTGAGAGATTTATGAATTTCAAAACTCTTTCCCACACATATCGTATGTTATTCCTGAGAGGTTTGTAAACTTTGCAGGATGATTCCCTCTTCCTCATTTTATAGACTGGGAATCTTTGGCCTGAGTCAAAACAGCTGTGCTATCAGAATTTCTGTCATTCTGACAGAGGTCCCTTAAATATTTTTTGTATGTCAGAATCTATATATATATCATATGTAATATATATATTATATATTATATAATGTATTTGTGTTTATACACACACACACACACACACACACACACACACACATAAAGCATATACAGTTAGTTGGGGAAAGGTTTGGCAATACAAATGAACAAAGAAGAAAATAAAAACTCGTAATGGTCTCACAGCCAGCCAGAGCCACCGTTAACACTCGGATGACTTTTCTTTGATGTAGATTGAGGTCAGTGGACAGCAAGAAGCCACATGGTCGAATGCTGTTCATACTGTTGTACAGCAATAATTTTTATTTAATAAACTATTAGGTATCTTTTCCTATCTTAATAAATATACTGCATTTCAAAATGGGGGAATCGTATATAATTGTGGGTTTGTGCCATAATTTATAACCATTTTTTGTTGGACATCTAGGTAATTTCTATTATCTTAGTGATTATAAGCAGTTCTGTAATAAGAACTTGTGTGGCTAAATGTTTATGCATATTATTATTGATTTCTCCCAGAAAAAGTGCTGGAATTGGAATTGCGGGTCACATAATCTGAGGTCTTTTGATCCATGTTGCTGAATAGTCCAATTTGTATGCAATCAGCGGTTCATTTTTCGCTGTTGTCAGACACTCGGAGCTTTAGTTTTTAAAGAAAACGGACGGCTGGAAATGGCATCTTTATGTTTTAATTTGCATTTCTTATATTACTAGTGAGATTGGATAGTTTTTCAAGAATGTGTGGCTATTGAATCTTTCTTTACTTCCATATTATAGTCTGTGATTGCTTTCCTATTTTAAGTTTTGAAGTCCAGTTCTTTTGACTCTAAATTCAAGGTTCTTTCTTAGAAATACAGGGTACCACCTTTGTGAATATACATGTTCAGGACTAGTCCTAGGCTGTCACATGGTTCTCACCTGTTAGGCACCTTCCCCTCAGGCTCCCGTGCGGTTCCAGGTCTCGTGGTGATGACTCACTGGCACCTCTGTGGCTTTGTTGTCACCGATGCTCTCATTCAGTTCTTACCAGTGTCCTGAGAGGCAGGTGGAGGAGACCATGGTGTCTGTGTCACAGAGAACATCGCTGCTAAGAGACTTACCCATGATCACAAACTGAGTCAAGGTAGATTTTTGGCTGAGGCTCTTTTAGGAGTCTAGTGGGAAAGCGGTCTGATTAGCTAATCACACAGATGCCTAATGATTCCCATAATGTATTATCTTTTCCAAAGTTATTTGCATTTAAATAGAGGAACCCAAAGCAATCACTACTTAATGTGCTCTGTCAAGCCAGGGGAAGAGCAGTTTCAGGGTCCTGAGCCAGCCCATCCCTTAAACGACACTGTGTGAATGTCCACCTACTTCATCTGTGCATGGCCCTGACCCTTCTGTCTCAACATGGGTTGACTCGAAACACTAACTGTGACAATCTGAACATGCACAGTATAATGGCAAAAAACAAAGAAAATAGACTTTTTCTGTCTCTCTGTTAATCTCACTTTTTCCAAGTGAGAGGCAACAAGCATTTATTTGAGATTAACAAAAAGAAAAAGAATAGCTATTTGGGAACCCTGATTCAGTCAGAAGCCCAGACAGTGTTCCAATGAGGAGACAAAGGCAAGGGTGTTTGTGAGACGAGAAGGACCAGCTCCGTCCCAGCAGGGAGGCGTGTCTGTCGGTACCCATAACGTGACCCAGTGATGCTGATTCCAAACAGTGTTTTAAACTTTCAGTCTTGCAGCTGTCAGTCCGGTCGTCCTATCTGCTCTCTTTGCAAACAGTTCTTAGGGGCACATGGTTGCTGTAGGCTCAGTGCAAAGGTTGTTTAGCCCTGTTTTAACTCCCAAAGATTTGTGTCAGAGACACACACAAGGCAGCTCCTCTGGGCTCGTAGCCCTGGCTCCATTTTTTGTTATTATTATTATTATTATTATTATTTGTATTTTTCTGAAGCTGGAAACGGGGAGAAACAGTCAGACAGAGTCCTGCATGTGCCCGACCGGGATCCACCTTGCATGCCCACCAGGGGGCAATGCTCTGCCCCTCCAGGACGTCGCTCTGTTGCGACCAGAGCCACTCGAGCGCCTGGGGCAGAGGCCAAGGAGCCATCCCCAGCGCCCAGGCCATCTTTGCTCCAATGGAGCCTCGGCTGCGGGAGGGGAAGAGAGAGACAGAGAGGAAGGAGAGGGGGAGGGGTGGAGAAGCAGATGGGCACTTCTCCTGTGTGCCCTGGCCAGGAATCGAACCCAGGGCTTCCGCACGCCAGGCTGACGCTCTACCACTGAGCCAACCGGCCAGGGCTTGTTGTTATTATTTTAAAACATTTTATTTATTTATTGTAGAGAGAGGGGAGAGAGAAGGGGAGGGGATGAATGGGAAGCATCAATTCGTGGTAGTTGCATCTCGTATGTGCCTTGACTAAGGCTGGTGCTTTGAACTGGCACCCTCAGTGTGCTCTATCCACTGGCACCCTCAGCATGCTCTATCCACTGGCACCCTCAGTCATCGCTCTATCCACTGCATCACCACGGGTCAGGCTGTTATTATTTTTATATATCCTATGTGCAGAGACCTGTTTTTTCCCTGTATTCTGGGTTGAGGGAATCGCGAAGTACCTCTCAGAATGTTCTCCAGCACCCACAAGATCAACATCTGGGTGGCTAGAAAGTCATAGAACACTGAGCAGCAAGGTCTGGCGCTCTCCACTGACCCCTGTCGGGTGCATGCAGCCCACCCTTGGTCACAGCTGCCCTGGCCCGCAGACCCGAGGGGGTAGACCCGCCGGGGTGTTTCGTGCATGCCACACCTCGTCTGTCCGAAAGGAGGGGTGTCTCTGAGCACCCCTTCTCCAGTGCTCTTGTGTGGTGACATTTCATATTGTTTGGAATGACAAAGACGTATTGCGACCCCTCACCTGAGCTGCTGGCTCTCCACCTCAATCTCTGCCTTTGTTTTCTCCCCATAGATTCCACCACGGCGACTTCAGACAGTTTATCAGAGGGGGCTTTGCCATTTTTATGTGCGTGACGTTATTTCACAAGAAGCCCTTGGCAATATTTTGCTGGTGTCTTTCGGTGATTGTCTCGTGTTCTGTCTCTATTATCTCTGCATTGTCTTCTGAAGGATTTCTGAAAGGTCTTTGTTGGTACTTTAATTTTGTGGAATTAACACTCTGGTGAGGAAGAACAGGGAATGGGCTCCTGTCTCCAGGGGGAACAGTCAGACAGCAAGTGACTGCTAATGGACACACCTCCCATGTGTGTGTCCGTGTGTGCATGTGCATGTGTGTGTGTGCATGTGTGTGCACGCGTGTGTGTTCAGCAGTGGGGAGGTCAGGCTCTACACGAGTCAGGGTCAGTCTTAACGCATCCTGGACCTTGTTGTGGTCCACAGGCTTCTTCGTCATTAGAGAGGGCAGTCATCCCTGCCTTCTGAGCCTAATGGAGTGGACAGCAGGCGAGTTGAAAAGGGAAGGTTGCTGAGAAGACGACAGTGGTGTTGCTTGTCGGAGAGAAGGAGCTCGCACAGAGTGCAGAGTGCGTGGCCGCCGGTCAGCTGGCTGGCCGGCCCCCCCAGAGCTGAGTCACAGGGACACAGGATGTGGAGCCGTCAGGCCCTAGCCTGAAGTGCCGGCGTGTTTGAGGAGAAGCTACAATGACAGATGCTTGAGAATCGATTTTTGAAACACGGCCTTTTTCTAAAGTGGAAGGAGCCGTGTGATTTGTTTCGGAGGAGGACACGTCGCGGCCACCGGAGACGGTCTCCAGTGTCTCGGTGGCCTCACGTCCAGGTGCATGGTGGCCGAGCCACTGGGATTGGGGTGTGGGAGAGTCATTGGCCTGGCGGCCAGCAGCTGTTCCTGCCAGAGCTGGAGCTGTGCTCTCCCCTCCTTTCGTCAGAAACAATGTGTTATTTTGGCAACTTTATTTTCCACACTGCAGCTTCCATGTAATTACTGAATGCAATTAGGTATTCCATGCTGCATAGTTACTCAGCTTTCTGTGACTCCGGAAGATGGAAAGGGAAGCGGTGGGATTGAGTAGTCGCGCAGCAGAGCGTGCTGGTGTGGTTGGCGTTGTTTGGTCATCTCAAGCTATGGCTTCCTATTCCGGTCTGTGCAGACACCCAAAGGAACCTCTCTGTGGCGCGAGAAACAGGAACAGTAGGTCAGGATGCAAAGATGAGTCGTCCATCTGGCTTAGCTAACTCGTGCACAGGGTTGCTGGGAGGTCTGCTTCGTGTCTCTGTCAAATTCATCCTTTTGCAGAGAAGAGAGACTAGCACGGCGCATTAAAGCAGACAACGGGCTTTGCTTTTTATGCACATCTGTATTAAGCAGGATTCTTTTGATTGCAGGTGACAGAAACCCAGTTCCAGCCAGCTTAAGCAAAGAGGGGGTTTAGTAATCTGACCCCGGGCTCGCGGGGAAGGAGCATGGGCACGTGACACCCAGAGCCGGGGCCTGCGGGCTCCATCTGAGACTGCCTCCTTCCACCCCTCTCCTGTTCCGCTGCTTCTTTATTGTTTTGGTCTTGGTTTTATTCTCTTGCATACCAGAAGAGTTTTCTCCATTTGACACTGATCACTGATCCTGGAAACTCTGGGGTCACATCTCTGAAGCTTCCATCAAAAGAAAAGAGAGAATCATATTAGTTATGAGCTAAAATAAATAATAGTGGCATTCCCTGGTTGACCTAGATTGGTGAGTTCCTCCCCCTGCACCCGTTTCTGGCTTGGTGGGCGGGTGAAGGAACTGACCGGTATAAACCGTCCTACACGGCCTGTCACGTCCAAGTACTGGACTCAGTACAGTAACAGGCTGAGCAGCCCGCATGTTCTAGGGGTTTAGTGCGCTGTGCCATCTAAGTTTGTGAGTGTCCCTGTTAGGTTTGCATGATGAAGAAACCGCCCAGCACACACATTTCTAGAACATGTCTCCCTGGCTAAGCAGCACATGGCTATAGTGAAGTGAGATCATTTTATGTACAATCTTAGAGCTTAGTTTTCTATTCTTGGAACTTGTATTTTCTCTCGTGCCAGGGCTCTGAGTGAGGCCCAGAGAAATGCATGAGAATTTCAGGCAGGATTATTTTGAGAAGAAAGCCAGTATTGGACCCGAGCTGTCCGAGGACAAGACAGAGCCCAGGGAGCCTGCGGTGGGGCCGTTGCCACTGTTTGTCGGGTTCAGGCCAAGCACGGCAGCGTGGAAGAGAGGACATTGGTCATCCCGCTCCCCTTCCCCCCCAAAGTCTCAGTGACAGTGAGGCCATGTCTTACCTTTTCTTGCCTGGCTTAAAGATCATTCCTAAAGGGGATTTTCTCTCATTTCTCTAGATAGACAGGCAGATGGATGGACACAATAATTGGTCTTATTTTGGCCAATGATATTCTCCTTTCTTAAAAAGAAAAAGTCACAAATTAAGTATAGGACTTTGGGTGTTTCTGTTGGACTGTAAACTTCACATTGTCTGATTTGATCCTTGAATGTTACCAGTGTCTTAGCTCAGTTTCCCCAGAAACAGAGTCTTTGGCGAAGCTAATACACTTCCCTGTTCCTAGGGAGCCAGTCCCAGGTGGCAGGGGAGAGACAGGGGGAGGGAGGCAGAGGAGGGGAGGCCAGGTGAGGAAGGCTCGACCTAGTGTCACAGACCGCTCCATCTTAGGGGACCGTCTTCAGCAGGACTGGATAAAAAGAGGCTTCTGAGAGCCGTCCATCTGGCCGAGTCAGAGAGGATACTCAAACATGGACCCACAGAGCTTGCATATAGTGTGGGCATTCGTAAGTCGGGGTCAGATGGGGGCTGGGGGCAGTGGTGGGCCTGAGGCACTGTCACTCTGGTTGGTCATCGTGGTGTTGGCTAGGGCTAGAGTGGTGGCCCAGGGTCCGCAGCAGGACTGCAGTGACATACCGAGCCCCTGTTTGCTCCAGGTCAGAATTTCAAACCTAGGAGAGACCTTAGAGGTGTTTTTCAGATGAGCAAGTTAAAACCCAGGGAGTTGGAGGGGCTTGCTCAAAACACAACACCTCACCGCCAGTTACTCCAGTGAGTGACAGGCTTTGAAGGTGTCCCACTCCCAGATCTTTCTCTGCGTTGCTTCTCCATGGTGCCCCAAGCAGCAGCCCCCTATGTGGCACCGTTTTCCAAATGCCTTGTGAGGTGAGAAGCGAGTGTACACACACCTCCTCACATCCCTGGGCTGTTGACCGTTCCGCCCCAGGGGATGGGGGCGGCAGTGTGCCTGTGGCTCTCCGTTCTCACAACATCAGCGCTGCTCTGGCGCCGTGTGCTGTCAACCGCTCATGATGTGTCACAGGGCAGGTGAGCGCTGGGGTGACAGGCTGGCAGGCAATGCAGAGGGGGCCCTGAGAGGCCGCGGTGCACTGGGCGGGGTGTGTGCCAGCCACTGACGGCCCGCAGGCTGTGGTCTCATGCCAGCACAGCTGAGTCCCTGCCCCCTGAAGGCGGGACCGTGGCTGGGGTCAGCCGCCTGTGGGCACGAACGTCCTTGAATTCCTAATGCCTTAGTAGCTTTTGGATGGAGATGGCACCTCACTCCATCAACCCAAAAGTCATCTGGCTCCAGTTTTGGGGAAGGTTAAGTCCCCATAGCTAATACTCTCATCATCCAGAGCCGCTGCTTTGGGGAGTGTGTCTGAGAACCCAGCCTTCTCTCCAGGGCTGCGCCCCCCCCCCCTGGGCGAGGGTGGTCTGTGTTTGCCGCCCCCCCTCCCCTATGAGGAGCCCCAAACAAGTCAACTTGAATCGAGTTGAGTTCTCCCCCTTCCCCAGGATACACGTGATGGGGAAGAACTTTTGTTTAGTACTTGTTCGGTATCACCCACACTTTACAAAGGAGAAGAGAGGTGAAAAGGGGTTGAGAGCTGTCCCAGGCGACAGAAACCCAGGCCCCGTCGGTTAGGCTGCCGTCTGTGCTGTGAGCCCCTTCCCGGAGAAACGGCCTCTCCTGTCGTCCTCGGGTTTCTCTCCACGAAGGTGGGTGGAGAGGGGCCCCCAACACCCCTGAAGGCAGGGCCCGAGGAGGGAGAGGGGCAGCTCTGAGAGGGGCCCCCAGCGCCCCTGAAGGCAGGGTCTGAGGAGGGAGAGGGGCAGCTCTGAGAGGGGCCCCCAGCACCCCTGAAGGCAGGGCCCGAGGAGGGAGAGGGGCAGCTGTGAGGGGGGCCCCCAGCACCCCTGAGGGCAGGGCCCGAGGAGGGAGAGGGGCAGCTCTGAGAGGGGGCCCCCAGCGCCCCTGAGGGCAGGGCCCGAGGAGGGAGAGGGGCAGCTGTGAGAGGGGCCCCCAGCGCCCCTGAAGGCAGGGTCCGAGGAGGGAGACGGGGCAGCTCTGAGAGGGGCCCCCAGCGCCCCTGAGGGCAGGGCCCGAGGAGGGAGACGGGGTAGCTCTGAGAGGGGGCCCCCAGCGCCCCTGAAGGCAGGGCCCGAGGAGGGAGAGGGGCCCCCAGCGCCCCTGAGGGCAGGGCCCGAGGAGGGAGACGGGCAGCTCTGAGAGGGGGCCCCCAGCGCCCCTGAAGGCAGGGCCCGAGGAGGGAGAGGGGCCCCCAGCGCCCCTGAGGGCAGGGCCTGAGGAGGGAGACGGGCAGCTCTGAGGGGGGCCCCCAGCACCCCTGAGGGCAGGGCCCGAGGAGGGATGTGGGCAGCTCTGAGAGCACGAGAGAGGGAGGGCTGGGGGGCAGGCGGGCTCCCCCTTGTTTCGTTTCCTGGAAGTTCTGGACGGTCACCTGGATGTTTCAGTGAGCTTGCCCTTCTCGCTGCCACGTGGGTGACCGGGCTGTTCTGGGAGGCACACTGTGTACGTCCCTCCACCTGACCCTCCACACTCATGAGAGACAGGGCTGAGACCCTTTGTCTCTGGGCACATTGGGGTGGGGTCACTGTGGACCCCGCTGCCCAGGCTGCTGGCGGGACTGCCCAGTGTGCACACAGAGCTGAGCCCTCTGCTGGCTGTGTCCTTCCTGTACAGCCCGCGGTCTCGTGTGCCTGCACTGGGTTTGGGGTGAGAGAACCTGCCGTTGGCGTGGGGGGGGTGTGCTGAGCTGCTCCTTGGGCCTGGGGGGGGGGGAGGACTCTGACCAGGACCTCCGCCAGCATCCAGGGCGCCTTCCACGCTGAGCCGCCACTCACCATGTCGAAGCACCCTCTCATTCAGCGGTGGCTTATCTCTTTTCTCAGGGCCACGCCCAGAGTGGCACGCACCAGGAGAGGGCAGGAGACTCCCCGCGGCCCCATGTCCCTCTCTAAACACTGTGTGACTTGGTTACCAGGCCTGTGGTGGCGACTGTTCTTAGCTTGGATGTTTATGTTGTGTAATCGCTGGATGCCTTACACGGGAGGCAGATCAATAAAGCGCATCTGCTGAGGCCTGCCTCTCGCGAGCGGCCATGGCTGAAGCCACGTGATGGGTGCACGAGGGCTCCTTAGCTCAGGGGCCTTTGAACGGACCAGCCAGTGAATATCTTAGGCTTTTAGGCCACAGGGTCTCTGCTGCAGCCACCCATCTCTGCTGCTGAGGCGAGAAAGCAGCCATGGATGGGATGTAAATGGATAGGCATGGCCATGTGCCAGTTACACAGGCAGGTGCGGTGAGATTTGGCCCGTGGCCCAGAGTGGCCAGCCCATGCTTCATTCTGTCTGCTTTAGTAGATGTTTTTAATTTCCCACAGTACAATGTTTAACTATTTGTGCCTGAAGTTATGTGTAGTACAGTAGTTTCTAAAAAAAATAAGACCGTAGTTATTAAGTTCTTATCCTCTATTGCTGTGCACAGAGCAGATGGTCACTTAGCAGTAATCACATTTGGGTAAAAGTAAGCTTTCTCCATTGAATGAAGTGGAATGTTCAGCGTTTGTCTAAAAATTGTTGGAGACAACTAGGTGGTCTTTCTGCAAACATGGGTGTAAAACAAAAACAATCTAATTTTGCCCCGGCCGCGCAGTTCAGTTGGTTTGAAGGTTGTCCGATACGCCAGGGTTCTAGGTTTGATCCCCGGTCAGTGCACACACGGGAATCGACCAGGGGGAACCATGGCTGAAGGACAAATGCAGGTCCAGTTGTTTGTGCAGGCCGGCGAGGATGGGGCCAAGGCGGGGAGCCGCCCGGCTCCCAGAGGCTGTTCGTGGTGCTCGGTGGCGCCATGGACACCAAGAGGGCAAGCCAGAGGGCAGCTCCCGTTTCCCTCCATGGTGCCAGAGCGCACCCAGACACCAGCAAGACTGAGGGCTCCCGGAGGCAGCGCTGTGCCCTCCAAGGCACCCCACGCTGGCCACTCTGAACCCTGGGTCTCACACAGCTGGCCCGACAGACTTGCCACGCTTTCTGCCCACATGAAGGCTTCATTCATTACTTGGCGATCATCTGGAGACGGGGCTCATGAAATCCCTGCGAGTTTTAGACAAATGCTGGGCATCTCCCCTCCCAGAGGAAGTGGGGGAGCCCAGTGCCGAGGGTGAGGAAGTTTCTGGAAGGCAGTGAGCTCACTCTGGCTGACTCAACCTGTTGCCAAAATTGTGCGTAGTCTAGGCAGCGTGTAAGAAGTGCCGTGGACGCCCCATCCCGAGGCGTCAGGGTGCCCCAGGCTGCGCAGTGCCTGCATGGGAAGAGTTCGCCTCCGCCTGCCCGGGGCTGAGGAGACCAGGCTGGCCGGTGACCAAGTGGCCAAGGCCCCCTGACGAGCTCCTGCTGGGGCTCCCGCATCCCCTCCCCTTTTCTCCACAAAGCCCCCGGGTGGTGTCCACTGGGCTGCCCAAGGGACACACTCCACAGTGTCCAGGGGGACGTGAGTTCTGGGCACTTGCGCAGGATGCCTGGGGCCGAGGGGAGTGAGTGGGGTCTGGGTGAGGTGGCTCTTGTGGGGTGGGGTGGGTGGGACGGTGTATTTCAGGAATAAAGAACAGAATGAAAAAAGAATCAAGCAATGAATGTATAAATAAGTGTAACAGCAAATTGATGTTTCTCTATTGCCTTCCCCCCTTCACCTCTCTTTCTAAAGTAAAGAAATATTTTTTAAAAAATCTGGTTTTGCCTGAACTGTTGAGACTGACTGGTGAGGCCTCGCTGGGGAGTTGGTGTCCAGTCTGGCGAACCCTTCTCTTTGCTTTCCAGAGTCAGGACCCTGCGTCTGATGCCTCGGTCCGGACAGGTGTGCTGTGGGGAGCCACAGCCCTGCTCCCTGTCCCTGACACTCACCAAAGCCAATTCTCACCCCTCTGCAGCAGGAACTTCTGTTTCCATGGAAATGGACACCAGCTCAGTTAAAACGTGGTAACTGAGGTTTTAAAACACTCTTTGGACTCAGTTTCTGGGGAAACCAGTTAGCGGTCAAGGATGACCCTGGTCATGGTCCTCACACCCTTCCACTGCCCAGTCTCTCCCCATCTCTTCCCTCGGACTCCCTTCAGGAGTGTGTTCCCACGCCACAGTTCTCAGGGTGGGGGTGGGGGGGGGAGATGCAGCCTGGCCGGCAGAGCCACTGTGTCAGGCCCTCTGAGCTGCTCAGCACCACCTGGGGGGGCTGCCCTCCTCTGACACCCCCCCGGGAGGGGCCTCGGCTCCCACAGGCGTCGGGTCTGTCTCCTGTGAGACTGCGCTTGCTTCAGACGGCCGCCCTCCGCCCTCCTGTGGGGCCCTGAGGCTGCCTTTCTGCCCAGCTCAGGCGTGACGACTCGCCGGGAGGACTCACAGAACTCAGGGGAGCCCTACACTCACAATTCCAGCTTTATTATAAGGGGGCGCGGAAGGCGGGCAGGCCTGGGCGCGTCTTGGGTGCAGAACTTGGGTGCCCTCTTGCCGTGCTGTTGGGCGTGCCACCCTCCTCCGCATCAGGGTGCTTGCCGGCCGGGAAGCTCCCCTGAGCTTTGGGGTCCAGGGTTCTTACCGGGGTTCATGAAGTAGGCACGGTTGACTAAATCCTTGGCCTTGTGATTGAGCCCCATCTCCAGCCCCTCACTTCTCCCCAGCGGCTGGTTTCTCGGAAGGTCACTACCTTTAGTCACCTGGTTGGGCTTTCTGGTGACCTGCCCCCATCCTGAAGCTGTAGAAGGGCCCACTGTGAGCCGTCTTATTAGTATAACAAGGACACTCCTATTACTCGGAAGTTCCAGGGGTTTTCATTTTGAAGCTTCCTGCCAGGAACTCAGGATAAAGATGAGAGAAAATCTTTACGATACGACAGCATCTAATAAGTGCTCTTTGATTAGGATGAGAGATTCCGTCCTCCCCAGAAGATAAAGACAGTTTCAAAGCCAGAAGGTGTGGTAGACAGATGACAGAAGGCAGGCAGAGTTTTAAATAGATTTTGCTCCTGAACTTAATTCAACTCAAGGTCACATCTCTGTGAAATTCTGTGAATGCCTTTTTAGAATAAGAGTTTCCTAAGTAGGAGTTTCTTTGACTTCTGTGAGTTTTGTAGGGACATGTAGCATGTCTACTAGAAATTCTTTTCCAGGAGGCGAAGCTGGCAGTTTGGGGAGCTCTGCGAACGCGCTGTCCCCAGAGCAGGTCCGCAGCTGCGAGGTCTGTCCAGCTGCTGGACGCTTTCAGTGCGGAGTTACTGTTCTGTAAGGAAGTGCTGAGACTGAAGAAAGAGATCGCATAGAATCCTAGGATTAGTCAAGCCCGCAGAGGACCTTCCGTTCTGTTCCTGCATGTGACACGTGAGCCATTTCACAGGGTTTCTCACATGCAGCCACCAGGCTGAATGTCACCTGTGGCAGGGAGTCACACCTCTGTAGGCAGCCGTCCCATGTGTAGACAGTCCCACCTGTGAGAAAGGTCTGTGATGTTGAGCTGACACCAGCCTTCCTGTGTTTCCCGGCTGGTGGCCCTAGCTGTGGAGTTTGGAGTCGGTGAAAGACAGATATACTTGGGGACTGACCCAAAGACATGTGAGAGCAGACGTTCCCTGGGTCCCCGGGGCTGTTCCGGCTCCAGGGAGTGGGGCCAAGAGCCTGTCCCATGGTTCTTCTCAGCTGCTAGTCGGGAACTCTGAGCACCAGCAACTCGACGGATCCTGATGAGTAGATGACTTAGAGCTCACAGTTCTGCGTGCTGCCACGTGCCGGGTCCTGTGCTGGGAGCGTTCGGAGCCCGGCCTGACTTAGCTTTGGAAACAGCCCTCGGAGGGGAGCACACTGTAGCTCCCCTCGTTTACAGGCGAGTTCACTGAGGCTCAGAGAACTCTCTCTTGGCTCGGGAAGCCAGTTGCAAACCCTAGATCTTTACTCTCCAGCCTAGATTCTCAGCACTGAGCACCGCACTGCCTCCCACTTTAATTCTCAAGGTCACAGATGGGCTGTTGATTAGTTTTGCCTGAAGCTAAGAATCTTATTTCTCTGGATCTCCCTGTGTGCCATTAACTCTGGGAAGCATCCCGTCGCCTGGTAGGGAGGCCAGTCTGGGGGGCTGGGGTTCTGGGGTAAGTGGGGAGCAGCCACACGGGCAAACAAATCCAATCCAAGGTGGTCCCTAGCATCCAAGTCTAACCCAGGGGTCCCCAAACTACGGCCTGCAGGCCACATGCGGCCCCCTGAGGCCATTTATCTGGCCCTCGCAGCACTTCTGGAAGGGGCACCTCTTTCACTGGTGGTCAGTGAGAGGAGCATAGTTCCCATTGGAATACTGGTCAGTTTGTTGATTTAAATTTACTTGTTCTTTATTTTAAATATTGTATTCGTTCCCGTTTTGTTTTGTTTTACTTTAAAATAAGATATGTGCAGTGTGCATAGGGATTTGTTCATAGTTTTTTTTATAGTCTGGCCCTCCAACGGTCTGAGGGACAGTGAACTGGCCCCCTGTGAAAAAAGTTTGGGGACCCCTGGTCTAACCCTATGATTTTCTCATCTAGACAACATTCCTGGGACCTTCCCACCCCAGGGCAGGTTGCCCGCTGAATGTCTCCTCACAGTAATGTGGACAAGGCTCCTCTGAGCCCAGGGGGACAGGAGCCTCCACAGTGAGAGGCGTGGGGCCCAGGGCAGAGAGAGGGAGTTCAGAGAGCTCGTCAGGTCAGAGAAGGAACTCGGGCCTCCCCCACCTCCTTACCCTCGCAGCCGTACCCGACTGTTGTTCAGGGTGTTGCCGTTATGCCGTGCACACAGTCTCTGCCCTGTGATGTTCTCCAAGAAACCCATCCAGGTCACAGCCATCACAGGACCGCAGAAGTAAACCATCTGTGGGCTCTGCCTCGGGAGTCCAGAGACTCACATGGGCGACAGTGGACGCTCCAATCACAGCCACACAAGGCAGGACAGGTAGCAGGTGGTTGACAGAGAAGCGTGATGAAGCCTCCAAAGGAGGGAGCTGGAGGCAAAGACGTCTTCACCGAGAAGAGGGGTGTTCATCCAGAGGACACGAAAGGGAAGCTGCTGTCCAGACATCGCCCACAGATGTGTGGGAGGTCACGGACACAGCCCGCCTGAGGCAGCGCGTCAGACACGAGGTCACGGACACAACCTGCCTGAGGCAGCGCGTCAGACACGAGGTCACGGACACGGCCCGCCGGAGGCAGCGCGTCAGACACCAGGTCACGGACACGGCCCGCCGGAGGCAGCGTGTCAGACACGAGGTCACGGACACGGCCCGCCGGAGGCAGCGCATCAGACACGAGGTCACAGACACAGCCCGCCGGAGGCAGCGCGACAGACACGCGGGGGAGCTGTGGCGAGACCGTGCGCCTGGGCTTCCTGCAGCGGAGGCTGAGGGCCACACCGGAAGGCTGGACTTGACAGGCCGCCTGGACCAGAGCCTGGTGAGCCTGCCAAGGAGGTGGACTTCTCCTCCTCGCTGAGTGCGTGCCAGAGAGGGGCCCTCGGGGCAGAGCGGCCCCCGCTCTCCAGTCCTCCCCAGTCCTCCCCAGTCCTCCCCAGTCCTCCCCAGTCCTCCCCAGTTCTCCCCAGTCCTCTCCAGTCCTCTCCAGTCCTCCCCAGTCCTCCCCAGTCCTCTCCAGTCCTCCCCAGTCCTCCCCAGTCCTCCCCAGTTCTCCCCAGTCCTCTCCAGTCCTCCCCAGTCCTCTCCAGTCCTCCCCAGTCCTCCCCAGTCCTCCCCAGTTCTCCCCAGTCCTCTCCAGTCCTCTCCAGTCCTCCCCAGTCCTCCCCAGTCCTCTCCAGTCCTCCCCAGTCCTCCCCAGTTCTCCCCAGTCCTCTCCAGTCCTCTCCAGTCCTCCCCAGTCCTCCCCAGTCCTCTCCAGTCCTCCCCAGTCCTCCCCAGTTCTCCCCAGTCCTCTCCAGTCCTCCCCAGTCCTCCCCAGTCCTCCCCAGTTCTCCCCAGTCCTCTCCAGTCCTCCCCAGTCCTCCCCAGTCCTCCCCAGTTCTCCCCAGTCCTCTCCAGTCCTCCCCAGTCCTCCCCAGTTCTCCCCAGTCCTCTCCAGTCCTCCCCAGTCCTCCCCAGTCCTCCCCAGTTCTCCCCAGTCCTCTCCAGTCCTCCCCAGTCCTCTCCAGTCCTCCCCAGTCCTCCCCAGTCCTCCCCAGTTCTCCCCAGTCCTCCCCAGTCCTCCCCAGTCCTCCCCAGTCCTCCCCAGTCCTCCCCAGTCCTCTCCAGTCCTCCAGCAGGACGGCCGAGGAGGATGGAGGGGGCAGTGACCCAGACTCAGCCGGGCCTGCGCACTTGCTGACGGTGTTGTGCACCAAGAGGGGTTGTCACGACGGGACTAGGAGGGACCCAGGAGAACGAGCGGACGCAATATATTTGTGGTGAAACCAAGTTACAGGCGCATCGTAATTCGTACATTATTGGATACACTGTATTCTGTGTGAGCTTCACTTTTAATACAACACACGGAGGTCCCCACAGGAGCCCCTGTGGCCCATGGTCCCCTTGGAATCAGTCCCTCCCGATGTCCTGCTCCCTGCTCCCCCCACCCCCAGCCGCTCTCTGCTTGCGCTGCTCTGGACATTGCAGTTTGGAAGAACGTCATCTTGGTCTCACTTTGTCCTCCTTTACTACGACCGTTGTGGGGTCCTGCTGACCGGCTGACGGCATGCCCAGGAGACCTGCCTTACTGTGTAGGCTAACTCAGTTCTGCTGCCAGCCCAGGGGGGTAGTGCGACCCGGGTCCTCTACTCCTCACACTCGAGTGTGGTTTGCGGCCCGTTCCAGCAGTCACCGCCCTTCTTGACCCCGTTTCTGTCTGGACTCAGACCCCGGAGAAATCCTCTCTGCCTGAGGAATGGTGGCGTTGGCCTGCCACTCCAGTCAGTGCAGGACTGAGGGCAGAGTGCCGCTGGCTACGTCTTGTGCCGCAGGAACTTCGCTGGCTTTTCCAGGGCGGGATGGCACTACGGAACCAGGGCCGGGACACCTGGCTCTGGCCTGACTTGCGGTGACGCTCTGTGACGGACAGCTGGGCTGAGCTCCTAGCACAGGGTCCCCAAACTTTTTACACAGGGGGCCAGTTCACTGTCCCTCAGACCATTGGAGGGCCAGACTATAAAAAAAACTATGAACAAATCCCTATGCACACTGCACATATCTTATTTTAAAGTAAAAAAACAAAATGGGAACAAATATAACATTTAAAATAAAGAACAAGTAAATTTAAATCAACAAACTGACCAGTATTTCAATGGGAACTATGCTCCTCTCACTGACCACCAATGAAAGAGGTGCCCCTTCCGGAAGTGCGGCGGGGGCCCAATAAATGGCCTCAGGGGGCCGCATGCGGCCCGCAGGCCGTAGTTTGGGGACCCCTGTCCTAGCAGCATTCTCTTCTCCTCACCGGAGCGTCCTGCTGTTCTCAGCCATGAGCGCTGGAGGTCCTGATCCTGCCTCCGGCTCCAGGGCCGGGCCCTGTCTGCCGAGACCAGTCTGCCTGTTCCATTCCAGTGGCCACGGTGATGGTTCGGAGAGACACCACTCACCCAGCCGGGCGGGTCAGGGCCAGCGGCACCAACTTCCAGAGCTTACATAGAATTACTGGGGAAATGAAGTCCAGCGAGTTCTGGAATGTCTGAGGACCCAGTTCCAAATTCCTGGTTGAGGTCCCAGATCAAGTCTTACCTAAAGCTGCATATGCCTCTGGAGTGCTGTTCGTTACGTGAGTCAGTAATGTCTCTGTCTGCGTAAGCCAGTTTGGGTGGACATTTCTGTTTCCTGCAACCAGATGTCTCTGAACTGCTGTGTGGTGCTCGGTAAGCTACTTCCCCTGTCTGAGCCTCAGTTTCCCTAACCTGACACATGAGGGGCTGAGATGACAGCTACGTCTGTTCAGCCTCTGAGATGCCGAGACTCTGATTTTTTGCCTCCGGTTCTTTACACCACACCAGGCTGTTTCCTGATGTGAAGGGGTGCGAGTGTGGAGTTTCTCACTGTATTGCAGCTGGTGGCACTCTGAAAGACGAGGGACAGAGAGGGTGGCAAAGTGTGGTGTGCACGCTGCAGGCGGGGGGAGCAGCCAGCTGTAAAAGGGAGGTCTGGGACAGGTTGGTTTGATGTTTTCAAGTCACAATTGTGAAAGGAAGCGTTGTCGAGTCCGGAGCTCAGCGTGCGCCGTCCTGTCCCTTCATGATCAGCCTCCTGTCCCTCCTGTTGGCACCTTCCATTACTGCTGTAACGGCACCCTCCTTGAGGACAGAGGTCATTCTTCGTCACCTCGGTGCCCTCAGAGTGCCTAGAGACAATGTCCCCTGGTGCACTGGATTCCAACTCACAAGATGAGGAACATCTCACAGCCGAGGGAGAGCATGGCACACTTTGACCATGGAAAGGTGGCCAGGCTTCCTGCAGGGGTCTCGGGTTGGAGAGGAGGGGAGATGGGGCTTCACGATGACATTGGAGAGCGCCTCAAATGCCAAGGGAAAGTATCGGGCCGTGAGTTACCTCTATAGCAGGCACGGAATAATAAGGTTGTTAAAGGACACATTTCTGCAACCAAAATGCGTTCAGTCTCTCTATCTGTCCAGGCTGCCCACAGATCATTTGGCAGCAGGGGATTTGTGTGAGTGGAAAATACATTATGCTCGGGAGACAGCTTGGGAAATTTCTGATGTTAGCTTTTGCTTTTGGCAACCTTACAAAAAAAATCATTCATATTGAAATTCGTTTCCCACAGGTGTGGACATTCAAGGTGCCGGTAAAAAGGGCGAATCATGGTAGGGATGCAGACCATTATTGGGGGTGGGCCCAGAACAGGCCCCGTCTGGCACAGATGGCTCCCTCCCCCTCGTCCCGCCCAGATCAGCCTGGCTTCTCTTCTTACCCAGACCCTCTGAGGGACCTGGAGTCCGAACAGGCTGTGAGCATGTGCCCCCTGTATCTCCAGAACCGAGCTCCTTCCGTGCTCTCAGTCCACTGCTGCTCCTCTCTTTCTGAAAGGCGCCCTGTGGCTCTCTCTCAGACCCCCCCCCCACACACACACACTGTCAGCTGGCAGAGGCACTGAGACCTAGCAGGTGCCCGTGGGCACTGGTCCTCACGTCTGCCACGAGGCTTCACGCACAGGTATGTGGACAGGTAGGGAACTGAGACTGTCACGACCCTGTCAGTGGTGGTGAGGCCGCCTGGTCCCCCCTCGGCAGAGCGCGGTGAGTCTCTCAGTAGTGGCCTCCAGGACGACTTTGGCGGCGCCTTGGTTGGACACATTTCTCAACAGTTGTAAGTGTATTTTAATGTGTCCAAAACCTGTAATGACACCCTGAACCTGTGCCCTGTGAATCCCATTGCTTCTCGTGAGGCTAGGTAAAAATGAGTCACTTTGACTAGAATGGTTGAGTAAACAATACAGCAGGAGGCCCATGGACGTGGCAAAATCCCAACTGAGGACTGAGGAAACCTCACCCTCGGACAGTGTTCTGTACAGCGACACTCTCAGCAACACTTGGAAAATCGTATCTTCCGAGAACCGCTGGGTCTTCACCAGCAGCGAGGGGTGGGGTGCGCAGGGGAGGGCGGTACGGGCGGGCGTCCTCCCTGTCTCCACCTGCCTTGCGTTTTGTAACCCTTGAGCGGGGACAGGGGAGCCGTCAGTCAGCACAGAGCGTGCCCAGCCACGCCCGGCAGGGCGCCTGGGGACTGTGCACGTGGCTTCTGCACCCACGTGCTGTGCCTTCCGCAGGCCTCTGTCGGGGTGTTCGTAAGAGACGTGTCACGGAGACGGGCTTGGTCTGCTTCCCAGTCACAAGGACAGAAGTCCTCTTCTAAAAGAGTTGTCAGTGCCTAACGCTGACCTTACAGCGTGGAGGTCGTGCGGGCAGGGGCCACCAGGAGGGGTAGAGTGGGGGCAGGGAGGGAGGGGGTGGAGGAAGAGCGGGCGGGGCAGGTGGTGGTGCCTTTGTGTTGCAGAAAGGTTCCTTGCCTTACAAAGGATTAATCACAGGGCTCCTTTCACACAGAAAGTTTCATGCTTTTGGAGAGAGGATTTGATTTACAGGAAACTGTCCAGGAACACAGCTGCTGGGCAGAGCGAGCTATTTACACAGACCTGAAACACGTTTCATAAGTCAGGTGTATGTGTGTGTGTGTGTATGTGTGTGTGTGTGTGTGTGTGTGTGTGGTGACAGAACTCCTTCCGTGTCTCACTGGTGAGTGACGTTGACGCAGTGAGGCCCGGGCACTGTGCTGGGGCAGAGTCCCGCAGTCACCGGATGTGACTGCCCAGTGCTGCGGTGTCCATTGTTTCTGTACCCGCTTGGCTTTGGCTGTGGAGGGCTTTCTCTTTGGCAGCGTTAGAGCCACTCTGGCTTTCAGAGACACCATGTCGGAACGTTCCGGGCTGTGCACCATGGATGGTCTTTTCTGTGGCCCCTGGGGGGGCCTGGCTGGTTCCTTACTGCAAGGGGCCGACCCAGAGACATTGGGGGGGGGGCAGAGGCTGCACGGGGCGGGGTGCCCTCTTAGCCTTGGAAACAAACCTTAGGGTTTCTTCTAAGCCCCTATCCCTCCCATCTGAACCGCTCACAGTCACTGCCTCTCGGTGGTCCATTCCATTGAGTTTTATTCTCCTGTCCGTCTGTGGACATTCCGGATGATCCCCCTCCCCGCTCCCAGCTGCAGGGGCACAACAGCCAGACAGAGAGACTGTCCCACTGCCCAGGGGGCCCCGCGGCCCGGCAGGGAGCCACAGCGGGCCTGTGTCCCATCCTGCGGGGTCTCAGGCCCACGTGAGCATTGTCCCCGGGGTTTCGTCCTGGAACTGGTGATATGACAGCATAAAAAAGAACTCCTTCTCTCAGGGTGATGGGTTAGAAATTTGGCAGATGCTTACTTACAGAGTGTCAGAGGGGAGATTTTCTAGACTCTCCTTTGTGTAATTAGGGAAGAGGGGTGGAGACTGGCCTCAGGGAGCTCAGTCTGAAAGAGGAGGAAGGACGGAGCAGCACAGGACTCTTCCTCATCAACAGCCCGTCTCTGCCCTCCCCGGGTGGCCACCCGCTCCCTGCATCAGTCCTGAGGTGGGTGGGTTCAGAGGTTTTCTGTCAGCAGAGCCCTGAGCAGGAGCAAGGAAGGTGACAATGTCCCGGCCTGAGCAAAGCCCCAGTTGACCTGCTGTGACGTAGAGCCCAACCAGGAATCTTAAGCCCTGAGGTTTGAGGGGCATCTGCTACCCCCGCAGAAACTAACCCCTGCTGGATGCACCGCGCCTCAGGTCCCAGGCACCGCACAGGTTACCCCAGATGGGGCTTAGCCGAGGAATGCTCGCGTCTTTGATTTATAGTAAGTACCCAGCGGGTGCTCAGGAGATGGACTTACACACATAGAGCTGGGGAGAAGGGAAGGACCCCGGGATCTGTGTACCTGGGCGTGGAGCGGGTGCTCAGGAGATGGACGTACACACATAGAGCTGGGGAGAAGGGAAGGACCCCGGGATCTGTGTACCTGGGCGTGGAGCGGGTGCTCAGGAGATGGACGTACACACATAGAGCTGGGGAGAAGGGAAGGACCCCGGGATCTGTGTACCTGGGCGTGGAGCGGGTGCTCAGGAGATGGACGTACACACATAGAGCTGGGGAGAACAGAAGGACCCCGGGATCTGTGTACCTGGGCGTGCAGCAGGTGCTCAGGAGATGGACGTACACACATAGAGCTGGGGAGAACAGAAGGACCCCGGGATCTGTGTACCTGGGCGTGCAGCAGGTGCTCAGGAGATGGACGTACAGACATAGAGCTGGGGAGAAGGGAAGGACCCCGGGATCTGTGTACCTGGGCGTGCAGTGGGTGCTCAGGAGATGGACGTACAGACATAGAGCTGGGGAGAAGGGAAGGACCCCGGGATCTGTGTACCTGGGCGTGGAGCGGGTGCTCAGGAGATGGACGTACACACATAGAGCTGGGGAGAAGGGAAGGACCCCGGGATCTGTGTACCTGGGCGTGCAGCGGGTGCTCAGGAGATGGACGTACACACATAGAGCTGGGGAGAAGGGAAGGACCCCGGGATCTGTGTACCTGGGCGTGGAGCGGGTGCTCAGGAGATGGACGTACACACATAGAGCTGGGGGGAAGGGAAGGACCCCGGGATCTGTGTACCTGGGCGTGCAGCGGGTGCTCAGGAGATGGACGTACACACATAGAGCTGGGGGGAAGGGAAGGACCCCGGGATCTGTGTACCTGGGCGTGCAGCGGGTGCTCAGGAGATGGACGTACACACATAGAGCTGGGGGGAAGGGAAGGACCCCGGGATCTGTGTACCTGGGCGTGCAGCGGGTGCTCAGGAGATGGACGTACACACATAGAGCTGGGGGGAAGGGAAGGACCCCGGGATCTGTGTACCTGGGCGTGCAGCGGGTGCTCAGGAGATGGACGTACAGACATAGAGCTGGGGAGAAGGGAAGGACCCGGGATCTGTGTACCTGGGCGTGGAGCGGGTGCTCAGGAGATGGACGTACACACATAGAGCTGGGGAGAAGGGAAGGACCCCGGGATCTGTGTACCTAGGCGTGCAGCGGGTGCTCAGGAGATGGACGTACACACATAGAGCTGGGGAGAAGGGAAGGACCCCGGGATCTGTGTACCTGGGCGTGCAGCGTCATCACTCTGCTGCATCCGCCTGTTTACATCTCCGTCCCCTCTCACCCCTCTGTCCAGTTGTCAGTCCACTCAGGACCGGTGCAGTTCATGTCAGCCCACACGGGGCCATCCAGTGGTTGCCACTTACTTCCTCATGTTGGCCTGTGTGGGACAGTTGCACTGGTGACTTCCTGTATCACAGGGCTCCCATGAACTAGGGAATGTTCAGTCCGTTCGAAGCTGTGTTCACAGATGCTTATCTGTTGTAAAGTACCATTTCGCCAGGTTTACGTAGAGACACCAAGTCCAAATGAATTTTTAAGGAGTTTATTAAAGGGAGGAAATTTAATATGCCAGCCGCATATGGCTGCATATGGCTAACACGGGGCATAGCTGACCCAAATCATGGGCCTGCGCACAGCCCTGAGGCAGGTTATAGACCTTTGATCACACACAGGGTGGTGGGAGAAGGGGGAGGGGAGCGATGACACATTCATTAGCAAGCTTGTAACACTCGTCTAGAGGATTTATAAAAAACATTTCTACATATTAAAACTTATAAGGTAACACAGTAACGAAAATATTGCTTTTCATATTAAAAGACATTTCTAAATTTTCCAGTGTTTATGCTGTTCCTTTGTCTAGAGGTATATGCATTAACTATCCGCTTTCAGGATGGGGCAGGGAGCCTACAGGGCCCCAGGGAATAAGCTTTTGCAAATGGTCCATTAAAGAAGGAAGAAGAGGAGAGGAAAAGATTTGCCTAATCTCTCCCCCCCACCCAGGTTTTTACCCTGTTTTTCACAGAGGTGGGGGAAGGGGGAATTTAAGTCTCCCTAGTACAAAATTTCTTTACAATACAATACTGTTGTCTATCCTGAGTTGGTGCAAATCACACACAAGTATAAAAATCATATTTACAAATCTCTCTGTATGCCTAGCCTAAATTATAAAATACCCTTTAAGCTTCCTTGTAAAAAGGGGGTTTCCTACACAGTGTGTCTCTGCAAGCTAGGAAACTTTCACATTCCTTTACTTTCGCTCCCTACAGAAAGGAGAGGACAGGAAACCTAACTATTTTCCCTAAAATATTAATTTTCTATTCTTTGGTACCTTACCACAATCTGATAGGTGTTTACTGAGAGTATCAGTGACCGGGACGGCCCTGTATGAGGTCTCAGGGGCACAAAGACTGGTCATTGTCCGGCCCTGCAGGGATGTGGGGCTGCGCTGTGGGGACGAGGGGCAGGCTTCCCTGTCCTGTGCTGACACCTGCAGTTTTCATGTAGTCTTGGGGCCGTGAACCAGCACAGCTAGTCATTCCAGGTCCTGAGTGAGAACGGCGCAGAATTAAGAAAATATTAATAGAACTAAAGAGAAAAAGGATGGGCTCGGGAGGACTTTCTGCACCGCAAGAGATAGCTGCAAAAGGCTAGCCTCCATCCCCCCACCTGCTTTATTTATAGGACAAAGTGAGGCCATTAGCAAATCAAAGAGATCTCTGACCACATTTCCAAGGCAACCCAAGAATTCTACCAAGTGCAGAAAACCCCCACCATACATAATGTCTTAACTTCACAAGACAAAGGATGAAAAGGAAATCGCCTCCAGTCTTTCCCAGGGACTTGGGGGATAGAACTGAGTATAAACAATCCAGCACCACAGCTAACAGGGAGGTGTGGAAAAAATAGTCTTTAGCAACCTCACAGAACAAGTGAGGTGGGGGGTTGGGCAGACTGTCAGCTTACCACCAGCTCCCCACACCTCTGACCACCAAATATCTAAACTGCAGAGACCCTAGCTCTCGGTCCCCAACACCTTGGGATCTGCAGGGGCCATCTTGGTCATCAGCACACGCCAGATGCTGGACCTCGCGAATCTGCTTCTCGGTCCCTTCCCTCCCAACCTGCAAGGGGCTTCATCTCTGGCCGTGGCACAGACACAGACAGGACCCCCTGAGAGCAGGCTGGGGCTTCATCTCTGGCCGTGGCACAGACACAGACAGGACCCCCTGAGAGCAGGCTGGGGCTTCATCTCTGGCCGTGGCACAGACACAGACAGGACCCCCTGAGAGCAGGCTGGGGCTTCATCTCTGGCCGTGGCACAGACACAGACAGACCCCCTGAGAGCAGGCTGGGGCTTCATCTCTGGCCGTGGCACAGACACAGACAGGACCCCCTGAGAGCAGGCTGGGGCTTCATCTCTGGCCGTGGCACAGACACAGACAGGACCCCCTGAGAGCAGGCTGGGGCTTCATCTCTGTCCGTGGCACAGACACAGACAGGACCCCCTGAGAGCAGGCTGGGGCTTCATCTCCGGCCGTGGCACAGACACAGACAGGACCCCCTGAGAGCAGGCTGGGGCTTCATCTCTGGCCGTGGCACAGACACAGACAGACCCCCTGAGAGCAGGCTGGGGCTTCATCTCTGGCCGTGGCACAGATACAGACAGACCCCCTGAGAGCAGGCTGGGGCTTCATCTCTGGCCGTGGCACAGACACAGACAGGACTTCCTGAGAGCAGGCTGGGGCTTCATCTCCGGCCGTGGCACAGACACAGACAGGACCCCCTGAGAGCAGGCTGGGGCTTCATCTCTGTCCGTGGCACAGACACAGACAGGACCCCCTGAGAGCAGGCTGGGGCTTCATCTCCGGCCGTGGCACAGACACAGACAGGACTTCCTGAGAGCAGGCTGGGGCTTCATCTCTGGCCGTGGCACAGACACAGACAGGACCCCCTGAGAGCAGGCTGGGGCTTCATCTCTGTCCGTGGTACAGACACAGACAGGACTTCCTGAGAGCAGGCTGGGGCTTCATCTCTGGTTGTGGTACAGACACAGACAGGACTTCCTGAGAGCAGGCTGGGGCTTCATCTCTGTCCGTGGTACAGACACAGACAGGACTTCCTGAGAGCAGGCTGGGGCTTCATCTCCGGCCATGGCACAGACACAGACAGGACCCCCTGAGAGCAGGCTGGGGCTTCATCTCTGGCCGTGGCACAGACACAGACAGACCCCCTGAGAGCAGGCTGGGGCTTCATCTCTGGCCGTGGCACAGACACAGACAGGACTTCCTGAGAGCAGGCTGGGGCTTCATCTCCGGCCGTGGCACAGACACAGACAGGACCCCCTGAGAGCAGGCTGGGGCTTCATCTCTGTCCGTGGCACAGACACAGACAGGACCCCCTGAGAGCAGGCTGGGGCTTCATCTCCGGCCGTGGCACAGACACAGACAGGACCCCCTGAGAGCAGGCTGGGGCTTCATCTCTGGTTGTGGTACAGACACAGACAGGACTTCCTGAGAGCAGGCTGGGGCTTCATCTCCGGCCGTGGCACAGACACAGACAGGACCCCCTGAGAGCAGGCTGGGGCTTCATCTCTGTCCGTGGTACACACACAGACAGGACTTCCTGAGAGCAGGCTGGGGCTTCATCTCCGGCCGTGGCACAGACACAGACAGGACCCCCTGAGAGCAGGCTGGGGCTTCATCTCTGGTTGTGGTACAGACACAGACAGGACCCCCTGAGAGCAGGCTGGGGCTTCATCTCCGGCCGTGCTACAGACACAGACAGGACTTCCTGAGAGCAGGCTGGGGCTTCATCTCCGGCCGTGGCACAGACACAGACAGGACTCCCTGAGAGCAGGCTGGGGCTTCATCTCTGGTTGTGGCACAGACACAGACAGGACCCCCTGAGAGCAGGCTGGGGCTTCATCTCCGGCCGTGGCACAGACACAGACAGGACTTCCTGAGAGCAGGCTGGGGCTTCATCTCTGGCCGTGGTACAGACACAGACAAGACCCCCTGAGAGCAGGCTGGGGCTTCATCTCTGGCCGTGGCACAGACACAGACAGGACTTCCTGAGAGCAGGCTGGGGCTTCATCTCTGGTTGTGGCACAGACACAGACAGGACCCCCTGAGAGCAGGCTGGGGCTTCATCTCTGGCCGTGGCACAGACACAGACAGGACTTCCTGAGAGCAGGCTGGACTCGCCCGCAGGCTCCCGTCAGTGTGGACACAAGGACATCAGTGATTCAGAAGGGGATGTGGACTTGCATGAGCGCCCCCAGCTCGCAGCCCTGAAATGCTCTTTGTCTTTTCGGGGCAGTTTTGGGGACGTTGGGAGAAAAGTCTTCCTCGCCTAGCGGGAGTCAGGGCTGAGGGGCAGAGCTGGTTCAGGGCCCAGGGACTGCAGAGGAGCACGTGGGGCTGGTGGGTGCCGTGGCAACGCAGGGGCCTGGTGCGTTAATCACCCTGTTTTTCAGATCTGAGCCGCCCTCTGCCCTCCTCTGGTGGGGAGAGGGGCTGGGCTGGCTCCTTTGAAAGGCTGTGAATCTCCCCTTAGGTAGGGGAGTCAGGGGCATCCCTCCTTCCTGCTGCCTGACTCAGCAGCGCTGACTCAGTGGGGCCTGGCCAGCCCGTGGGAGCCCTGGCGGTGTGAGGGCTCTGCTCAGCCTCGGGGGCTCCCTGTGGACACAGAGCAGTGTTTCTTGTAATCAGCCCCCCAGCAAGAAGAGGTGGACACCACTGCTACACCCCCAAAGTCAAGGTCGCCTTGGTGCCACCCCTCTGTTTTCCTGGCACCTGAGCTCCCAGCTGCTGAGTGCCCTGCGGTGGTTCAGACCCGAGTTGGAGACCTGTGTTCAGATCCCAGCGGGGCCGGCCGCTCACTCTCCCTGCGCTGCCTCCGTTTCCTCATCTTCAAAGTCATAGGGTGCTGATGGGGTGCAGGAGCTCAGGCCCGCACTCAGCCGAGCCTAGCATGTGTTCAGATGGTGTTACTTCTCTCCCAGGGAGTCGGGGAGAGCTGAGGCCTGCAGCCTGCCTCTGTGTGTGTGTGTGTGTGTGGGGGGGGGGGGGGGGTGGTCCAGGCTGTGGCTGCACCAGGGGGGAGAGGCTGACGCAGGGGGACCTCGCAGCCCCTCTCCCACCAGTTGCTGCATCCTGTGAGGTCTAGGGTTAATGAATTCCTTCAGTAACACTGGGGAACAAAGTTTTTGTTGCATCCACAAAAACACTTGTTCTTATCAAACTCGAGTGTGCTGATCTCAAATCTGACATTAGTTTTTCTCTGTAAGCTACAGTTTTTTTGCAATTCAAGATTTTAGGTTTTCATCTTGTAAAATTTTCAACATTTTAACTTAATGAAGTAGAATGTCTTCTTGGGCATCATCTTTGTGAAAATATAATTTACATAATGCAGTAAATACACTAGTACACTAAAAGATATGATTGCATCAAATTTGTCTACAATTTTAAAATAGAACATATTAAAACACTTATTTTAATCATAAAATTTGCGCAAAACTTATTTAAATTCTATTCAGGCAAAAATTTTCGTTCGTAGCCCTTGTGTTTGTGTACTTGTTGAGGACAATCTCGTCTGATGCTCCAGCAGTAGTCTGCTCATCACTAACAGCTCCAAGATTTTCGGGAAACTTATCAAGGTGACTGTTCAGGAAGTGAATCTTAACATTCATGTTACATCCAATGTTGCAGAAAACCAACAGCATCCTTTGAAACAGAAGTTCATAGTTTTCTGCTTTTTTTTTTTTTTTTTTTTTTGTATTTTTCTGAAGCTGGAAACGGGGAGGCAGTCAGACAGACTCCCGCATGCGCCCGACCGGGATCCACCCGGCATGCCCACCAGGGGGCGATGCTCTGCCCATCTGGGGCATTGCTCTGTTGCGACCAGAGCCATTCTAGTGCCTGAGGCAGAGGCCACAGAGCCATCCCCAGCTCCCGGGCCATCTTTGCTCCAATGGAGCCTTGGCTGCGGGAGGGGAAGAGAGAGACAGAGAGGAAGGAGAGGGGGAGGGGTGAAGAAGCAGATGGGCGCTTCTCCTGTGTGCCCTGGCCGGGAATTGAACCCGGGACTTCCACACGCCAGGCCGACGCTCTACCACTGAGCCAACCAGCCAGGGCCAGTTTTCTGCTTTTTTGTTGCCAAGGAAGTGCTTTGTAACTGCCACAAAAGACTTCCCTGCTGCTTTCTCCTCCTTATTCATCTTCCTGGCAAATTCTTTGTCACGTATGAGGGTTCGAATTTGAGGTCCATCGAATACACCTGCTTTTATCTTCTCGAAAGACAAAGCAGGAAAATAAGAAATAGTATGTGGAAAGCATTCACTTTCTTTATTCAAAGCCTGAACAAACTGCTTCATTAAGCCAAGTTTGATGTGAAGTGGGGGGGGGGGGGGGAATGATCCTGTCTCGATTAACTACAGGTTCATTCACAATATTTTGCATCCCTACTTCCAGAGCTTCACGTTTCGGCCACTCCTTCTGTGTCCAGAGTGTCTCCCGAGCTCGGCTGTCCCACAAACACAGAAAACAAGGATACTTCATGAAACCTCTCTGTCGTCCTAGCAGGAAATTTACCATTTTAAGATCCACACAAATGATCCAGTTATGCTCCTCATACTTCAGAAAGATGAGGACAATTTTTATGTCATTCTTACTTATGTCATTCAATTCGGGTTGGCTAAACTGCTGAGGGGTTAATGACTGCTTGGCATCAGAAGAAGACCCTTCAGATTCTACACCCATTTCCTCATGCATCTTACCAACATACACTTGATCACCATGTTCACTTTCTTTGTCCTTAGAAGAAATAAAACCATTAAAAACTGGAACCGGGAGTGTCTCAGAGTGTGGGATAGGTCGTATTGCTGAAGGAATATTAGGATATGCGATCATATGCCGTTTTTTCTTGCTGATGCCCTTTGTATGGATCAGACAGAAATAACAGTCACTGCAGTGGTCGTTAGGTTCACGCCAAACCATGGGAATACCAAAAGGCGTTCCTTTGTGTTTTCCTTTTGTCTAGTCATGAAGCATTTCCTCATAATTATGACACACAATATGAGGAGCCCAATTCTTGTCTTGATTGCCAAGGGGAACTTGAAAATAGGTGATATATGCACGTGTCACAAATGATGAAATATTGTGCCTTTGATGTTGAAGTGTATGACAGCCACATATATAACAGAAGGTGTCAGGACTATTCTCACATTTATACATACTCGAAGAAGCCGTAATTCAATCTTAAAACAAAATAAGAGGGTGTTTTGATCAGATAATAATTTTTTACATTTAAAAACAACTACAATTATGTGAAAGTGATGTTTGTAGAACATTAATTGCCTTGTGGTTATGTTCAATCCAAGGGTCGTCTTCCTTTAACTCCAATTTTAAAACCAATGCATGCCATTAACTGTAACAAAATAAATTAAAATTGTATAAAAACTAGAGCATACACCAAAAAACAGATTTCAGATTTGTAATCAGCGATGCAGAGATATATAGGAACAGTTCTAAAACCTCATGCAACAGAAAATGAAAAAAAATTGTTCCCCAGTGATAGGAATTGGGTGTCTGCTGTGTATCAGGCGCTTGACTCTGTCAGTTAGGATGACAGATTGTCCTACCTTCCTGAGCCCTGCAGGGAGACAGAAAATAACTCACAAGTGGTTTCCACACCCTCACAGTGCCTGTCTGGCGCAGATTTGGGGACACAGGCAGAGGGGGTGGAGTGGGGCTTACGGCCCACTGTGGGAGTGGTTGGGGAGGCTGTAACCCCGCCCCTGCTGTGGGAGTGGTTGGGGAGGCTGTAACCCCGCCCCCCGCTGTGGGAGTGGTTGGGGAGGCTGTAACCCCGCCCCCCACTGTGGGAGTGGTTGTGGAGGCTGTAACCCCGCCCCCCGCTGTGGGAGTGGTTGGGGAGGCTGTAACCCCGCCCCCCCGCTGTGGGAGTGGTTGGGGAGGCTGTAACCCTGCCCCCGCTGTGGGAGTGGTTGGGGAGGCTGTAACCCCGCCCCTGCTGTGGGAGTGGTTGGGGAGGCTGTAACCCCGCCCCTGCTGTGGGAGTGGTTGGGGAGGCTGTAACCCCGCCCCCCACTGTGGGAGTGGTTGGGGAGGCTGTAACCCCGCCCCTGCTGTGGGAGTGGTTGGGGAGGCTGTAACCCCGCCCCTGCTGTGGGAGTGGTTGGGGAGGCTGTAACCCCGCCCCCCGCTGTGGGAGTGGTTGGGGAGGCTGTAACCCCGCCCCCCGCTGTGGGAGTGGTTGGGGAGGGTGTAACCCCGCCCCCGCTGTGGGAGCGGTCGGGGAGGCGTACCCCCACCTCCGCGCTGTCTGCGGGTCTGTGGTGGGGCATTGGAGGTTAGACAGAAGTGTTCTAGAGAAAGCAGAGGTGATACTAGAAAGGGGGATGAGAGGTCCGAGGCACTGTGGGCGGGGTAGCATCACAGGAGGGAGGCCCTGGTGGGAAGGTGGCAGTGGAGCAACGAGGGGACGGTGGTGTGGCCACCGCAGGGAGGGGCGGCCGCTGCCAAAGGAACAGTGTGCCTTTTGGGTACAGCGAGGCTAGTGGTGCTGGAGTCCTGGGCGCGAGGTCCTTCGAGATGAGCAGGGAGGTATGGGGCCAGGTGACAGAGAGCCTCCTGAGGACACGTGGGGCGGAGCCCCCCAAGGGCTGGGCCGGGGTGGGAGGGGAGGGGCATGGGCAGGACAGGACCTGCCTGCTGTCTGAATGGGATCGCTTTGCCGCCTGAGTTGAGGTCCTTGGAGCAGTTGGGAGGTTGTTGTATGGACCCCCCCATTTACCCCGTTCCCTACCCCGCCACACTGAGACTGCATCCCAGCGCCCTCGGAAGGAAGCATGGGCCCCTAGCCCTCCCTGGGCCCCAGTCCTCCTGCCTGCTCTTACTTCTCCCAGCCCCACGGAGTGCGTTGTTGTGCTGTAAACCCCATGTTGAAATGGCCCGTCCTCCCTGACCGCCCAGGTCCCAGATCGTCCCTGCAACGTGTGCTGCCCTCCCGGTGCCCCTGCGCGGTCACTGTCCCACCGTGTTGGAGGTTGTTACTGCTCCCCCTACCCCACCTGACGCCCGCCCGGCACACACATACACACACATGCGCACTGCAGCTCCCTGAGGCAGTAGCTGTGCCTGTCTGGGTGATGTTGTAGCTCTGTGCCCAGCGCTGTGCCTGGGGGTAAGATCGTCCCTAATTATTTTAGACAAATGAATGCATACAAGGCACAGGGCCAGCACTTTGCACACTGCTTCTAAACTTCACGAAACACCTGGGAGATTTGGTAATTACCCTCATTACACAGAGGATGGGGTGGACAAGGAGAGGCCCTGCCCAGGGTCAGAGCCATTAACCTCCCAGAGCTCTGCTTTCTTCCCTTGTGAAGTTGGGACAATCCTGCCAATCTAGGTCATTCTGAGGGGAAAAAAAAATTGGGAAAGACAGGAACTATGGCAATTTCTCAGCAGCAGGGAACATCAGAGATTTTCCCCCAAATAAAATCAGGGTGTTCTGAGCACATTAGGGGCAAACCAGACGGGGTACAAGGAGTAGCCAGAGACATCCACCTCAGGGCCACGCCCTCGACATCTTGGTCATTTTTTTGCAGGTCTTCCCGCAGGTGCCGCATGAGGGTGAGTGATGTCCCTGACCGCCCGCTTCCGTGTCTGCTCAGGGAAACACTCATGTCTGGGTGGAGAGTGATGGCATGCTCAGGCTATCTGATTAAACAGCGTTTATCTCCTAAAAGCAGTCAGCAGCATATTCAATCAAAGACAGGGCAGATGTGCTTTGCAACCTTCAGCAGTCACTTTTCATGCTGCTTTCTGTCCCTCGGAACGAAACAACCCCTCCCTCTCACCTGGATCCTGGAAGCAAGTGATGCTCTGATAACAGGGCGTCTGAGTCATCGGTCCACCCTTCACCCGTTCCTGACAGCCTCACCCCTGTCCTCAGCCTCTGGAACTTCGAGAAGGGAAGGAAACAGGGAATCCAAAATAGAGACGACCATTGTGATCTTATTCCTACTCCGATGGGGAGGGGAAAATTTAAACCACAGGAAAATTGAATCCCTGCTTTTCCCACGGGAGGTCACTTGCATTGAATGGACAGGTTCCATTTCTCTTGTGTTTTCAAGAGATTATAGCTTCTGACGTTTAGAAAAATAGTCCTTCCTTTCCAGATCTTGGTCTGTTTGGGCCTGATGACTCTGCTGGCCTCACCCTGATGAGTTCCTGAGACCCCGCCCCACCACAAAGGTCTGTAGGCACACAGTGGCTGGCCGTGGCATTTAGTGTACCCTGGGATGTTAGCTGAGAGGCCCCAGAGCCAGCACTGGCACCAGGATGGAACCTGTACTGGTCTGGTAACCACCACTCGCCCTACCTGGAGACTCACCCAGAACCTTCCTCCTGACACTTGAGTCCCACCAGAGGCTCTTGCAGCTACGGAGCCCGCAGGCGGCTGCAGGTGGAGGCAGATCTCGGGCTTAGAGAGTTTTGCTGGCCTGCCGCCAGGCCCGGAGCTGCTGAGAGCCAGCCTGGTGCACAGCTCCGTCCTTCCCACGCACACCCAGGACCGGAGGCAGCCACAAACGGTAGGTCACTTTATAGCTCCAAACAGGTTGCTCAGGGCCAGTCACAGGCAGCGTCTGACATTGGCCTGCATCAGAGTCCCTCCCAATAGGCCCCACATCCAGCACGCCCAGCAGCCAGCTTCATTCAATATCAGAGCAGGATCCACTTAGTTTCACAAGCAGCATATCTGAAGGGCGATCCTGGCGGGCACAAGACCCTGCTGCGGCGAAATCCACTTCGTGTGTTCAGCAGCTGCACAGCAGCGGGGGTTGAGGTCGGTCCTCACAGCCAGCGTGAGTGTCTAACCCATGCATGAGCGGTCCATCAGCAGTCAAGAGTCACATGCTACAGGAGGGCTCACGCTACCCACACAAGGGACATTCCTGGAGCAGCCAGGTCAACCAGGGAACATGTCACTGGATCTCACAGAGCACCAGCAACTGAAGGCCACCCTTCCAGGGACAGGAGACATAGCAGGTTTTCCAAATACATAGACGCAAACAGAAAGATGCCAAAAATGGGAGGGGGGCAAAGAAACATGCCCCAAGTGAAAGAAGAGGCAAAATCTCCAGAAAAAGAGCTAAATGGAAGAGAGGCAAGCAATTTACCAGATATAGAATAATTAAAAAAAAAGTTATTAAGGATGTTCAGGGAACTTAGAATTACCACAGAAAGGAAACGGACATGGAAACCATGAAGAACTAGTCGGAAATGCAGAACACAGTATCTGAAGTGAAGAACACACTAGAAGGAATAAACAGTAGATTGGATGAAGCAGAGGATCAGTTAAGCGATTTGGAAGACCAAGCTATCAGAAAACACCCAATCAGAGCAGCAAGATGAAAAAATAATTGTGGAAACTGAGGATAGATTAAGGGACCTTTTCGGCAATGTGAAGTGTCACAATCTCCGCATCACAGGGGTACCAGAAGGAAAACAGAGGGAGAGAGCAGGGGCCCGAAAACCTGTCGGAAGAACGACTGAAAACTTCCCTATGGTAGGGGAGGTTTCTCGGAGGGAGTGGCATCTCAGCTGAGCAGGTAGAAGAGAGAGATGCCAGCAAGCAGGCTTGTCAGAGGACTCAGCTGGAGCAGCGTGGCTAAGCTCAGGGAGCCCCGTCCCGTCGGGTGCCTGGTGGAGAGACTTCCTTTGCGTTCCAGGTCAAGTCTGAATTCCTACTAAGAACCCTTCTGTGTCTAAGGGAACGGCGGAGGCTCTTACTGTCCTCATTGTTAAGCCTTCCTCCCTCCCATCTCCTCCCTTTTAGACCCCAGGGTTCCGTGCTGCTCCCACTCCGCTCTGGGTACAGATGCCTGCAGGTCACCACGCAGCATCAGTAATGGAGTCTCTCTCTCTGAAAGAAATATTCTCCAAGATGCATTTGAGCTGCATTTCACTGTGTTCCGTTCATCCCTTCACCTTGTGAGAACCTTCAGTAAGGGCTTCCCTTGCCAAGGAGCAGCCTGTTGTTAAGAATTTTCATGGTTTTCCTTCTTCTTTTCTAAGCCTGAGGCAGCTAGCTGCTGATTGAAGTGTGTGCACAAAGGGAAACGGACTTTTTCCTGCCTAACTCAGAACCGTGGGTTTTATTCCTAACATTCACAAAGAACCATCACAGCGGGGCTCCGTGAATGTCCAAACGCTTCCACGGGTGGAGGTACTGGGCGTTAATATTTATGGGCTGCAGTTGGCTCTCCAGGGGGTGTTCGAAGGGCTCGTTTTCCTGCCTCCTTCCTCCTCCCTAACCCTCATTGATTTTTTTTTTAAGTTTAGATGGCTTAAATCAAATATAGTAAAAGCAGATTTCTCTCTTGCAGTTCTCAAATCTTTCAAGTGCTCCTGGGTTGGTGTCACCAGCAGGGCAAGTCCCAGCGTTTCTGTTCTCTGTCCCCTCTCCGGACAGGACAGTCTGTGTGTGGAAGGGAAGCAGGGCCCGGAAGCCGTTTGTGCATTTCGAGAGACGGCGGGACGAAGTCTCACAGCGTCCTTCACTGTGTGGGAGGACGGGGCCGTCCCCGACCCTGGCGCTCAGACTTGGTGTGGGAGGTCTTTCAGAAATGCACGAGTGTTCACCGTGGAGGCCCTGGTACTTGTGAGACTGCTTTTGAATTCTTTTTAAAATTAATTTATTAGTTGATTGATTTTAATTTATTGTGTTTACATAGATTCTAGTGTTGCCCCAAATGCATCCCCCCTCCCCCTAATTTACTTTTTAAATCATGAGACAGAGATTCTTTAGAAAGTTACCGAGGCAGGAGAAGTGAGCCAGCCGGGCTGTGAGGACCCAGGGGACAGGTCACAGAGGCTGAGGAAGGGCCCTTGGATCTTAGGAGAGAGAAGGGCAAAGGCTGAGCTCCGGGGAGGGGGGAGGGCGGGGAGGGGAGAGGCGCGTTTGAAGAGAAAATTCATAGTGTATTCATAGTGTATTCAGGGTAGCCGAGAAGGTCCTCTAGGGCAGGTGTTCTCGAGGGACGTCCCACTTGCACAAGACCGTCTATACCTCCTGCAAGAGAAGCTCAGAAAGTCAACCACTATTCACTCAACAAATCTTTTAAAAATCATTTTTTTGAATGTCTATATATTGATCTTAGAGGAAGGGAGAGAGAAACATTGACTTGTTGTTCCACCCATTCTTGTACTCTGGGTTTGACGCCTGCCTGTGTCCGGACCCCGGACCAAACCCACAGTCATGGCTTACTGGGTTGGCGCTCCACCCAACCGAGTGTCCTGGACAGGGCTCGACGAATCCTTACGGAGCGCTTATTTTATGCGCTAGTTTGCAGATGACTTGATTGCCTATCTAGAATTTTTTTTTTTTCTTTTTGTATTTTTCCGAAGCTGGAAACGGGGAGAGACAGTCAGACAGACTCCCGCATGCGCCCGACCGGGACCCACCCGGCACGCCCACCAGGGGCGATGCTCTGCCCACCAGAGGGCGATGCTCTGCCCCTCCGGGGCGTCGCTTTGCCACGACCAGAGCCACTCTAGCGCCTAGGGCAGAGGCCAAGGAGCCATCCCTAGCGCCTGGGCCATCTTTGCTCCAATGGAGCCTTGGCTGCGGGAGGGGAAGAGAGAGACAGAGAGGAAGGGGGGGGAGGAGTGGAGAAGCAAATGGGCGCTTCTCCTATGTGCCCTGGCCGGGAATTGAACCCGGGTCCCCCGCATGCCAGGCCGACGCTCTACCACTGAGCCAACCGGCCAGGGCCGCCTACCTAGAATATTTGAGAGAATAAGCCAAATAACTATTAATTTTCATGAGTGTTTAATAATATGGTCAAATTTAAAAATCTCAAGTTATCCTATATATTATTAATAACCAATGAGCGAACACAAAGGTCCCACCCACAACGGCAAAAACAAGCCTAATCAGACGCCCAAGGCCCATGTAAGAGAGAAGACTGTTCTCTGATGGCATGAAGGGAGAGCTAAACAATGGAGATATGTATTTAACATGCTCTTAGGAAATCTAATATTGATTCTTTCCAACTGAACTAAAAACTCTCAGCTATTAAACCTCAATTGAACCTTATGCTGTAGTGTTCAATTACACCTCAGTTGAAATCACAACTTCAAGTTGTTTGTGTATTGCACATACGGAAGGGATTAATGTCCAAAATGAACCAGAAACAATGAGGAATGGCTTGCCGTATGAGATAGCCAAAGTGATCACTAGCCACCATCAGTGAACGGCAAGACTAGTACTATAATCCTGGCTGCCGGGAGGTGGCCGGTGTGATCCTCAGGGGGACACGACGCTGTGAGTGCATGGACTGGAAGCTGAGAAGTACAAAGTTCAAAATTCATGAACTTACCTTCAATGTAGGAAGCTGGAGAAAATTAACATTGACCAAAGGCAGTAAAGAGGCTACATCAAATTAATGAAAGTTAATTTTTATTAATGAAATGGAAAATAAACTGTACTTGATGAATAAAATAAAATTTAGTAGAGGTTAAAAAAAATACCAGAAAAGACTAATAATCATACAAGAACTCAAGAAGGCATTCAACGATTATGACCCTAGAAGTGTGCTACATCCAGTTAATTCAATAAGCAAGTTCTACTAACCAGCGGTCGACAAACTCATTAGTCAACAGAGCCAAATAGCAATAGTACAACAATTGAAATTTCTTTTGAGAGCCAACTTTTTAAAACTTAAACTATATAGGTAGGTACATTCCTTATTGAGATAGCGCCCGCACGTGGTATTTTGTGGAAGAGCCACACTCAAGGGGCGAAAGAGCTGCATGTGCCTCGCGAGCTGCAGTTTGCCGACCAGGGCACTAACCCGTTAAGGAGTGGATAATTTCCATTGCCTACTGTTACGTAGTCACAGTGACCATCATCCAGTGTTTGTATCCCTAGACTCTCAGGATCACAGGGATGGCCGCAAAGGGCTCGGACTTACTGTGTGAGTTCGTCTTAGGATCACGACAGCAGATCATGCAATATCACCGAGAACAAAAGACGTAAGTCAGTATTTATTGGTCACAAATAGAGACGCAGGAAGTCTGAGTTGGAGGCGTTGGCTGGGAGAGATCAAAGCAAGAACGGTGCTGGTGCTGGAACCCACCCCTCCGTGAATTGAGCTCTGAGTTCAAGGAACCCTGCAGCAGGATCAAGTGTGGTCGGTGCAGCCCGAGGACAGCGACTCCCGTAACTGCTGACGAAGAGCCACGATGTGATCATTTCAGTTCAGAATAAAAAAATATATACAATTTATAAAATCAACACCCGTGTCTTAAAAAACAAAACAAAACAAACCCTCAGTAAGCTAGAAATGGAAGGGAAATTTCTCAATTTGCTAAAGCGTAGCCATCAGAAACCTCTAACATGCATCCTGCTTAGTGGGGCTATCTCGGAAGATTTCTCCTAAAGTCAGGAACAAGGTGAAAGTACCTGTAACGTATTTTTCCCCGCCTGGAAGGAAGGAATGGGGCTCGGAGCCACGAAGTGTGGAATAACAAAAGGCTTTATTAAGTACAGAGCACATCCCGCCTGGCGAGGTTCCCTGGCCCCGAGGAAAGATGGAGGCCAAGGAAGTCACAAGGATTAAACTGCGTGGGAGATATTTAAAGGGTCCCTCTGGGGAAGTCAGGCTAATATGACATGGTGAAATCTCACTGGCTGGCAGACGGTCGCTTTTTTCCAAAGGGTTCCTGTGAAGCCTCTTTTGGCGCGCTTGGTTGTGGGTGGTCCTAGCCAAAGTTCTCGGGCCTGGGTTCCCCACGTGACCACCCCCCATTGTCCACCGACCCTACAGTACCACAAGCACTCTGCAGTGGAAAGAGGTGTGGGAAAGTGCTTCTCCTTGTCTGACCTCCTTGCCCCTCACAATCTTAGTCATGGGCCCTTCCTTCTCGGATGCGGCCCAGGAAGATCAGGTCTCACCCTGTGCGCTCCCAAACAGCCCGTCATCCACCCCAGGGAGCCTGCTTCTGGAAGGCTGCGAAACCAGCGGTTGCCAAGCTCAGTAGCTCACCGGGTGTCTGGGCCTCGGCTGGGTCAGCTCTGGTGCAGGCCATCGGGGCCAGGGCCACTCCTCCTGTCTCCCTCTAGGGTGCACCCCTGTCATCTCAGGGACAGGGTGCACGAGGCTCAGCCAAGCAGTGTAGCTCCTTTAAAACCTCTGCTTTATCTCGTCTGCTACACATTCCGTTGGCCAGTGCTGGTCATAGCCACACCCACACATCCAGCGTGAGATACAGGGAAGCACATTCCGCCACACAGATTTGCGAGGTAGAGGGCGTGGCCATACGAGTCCTTCTAGGAGGGAGTGGGGAACGGGGAGTAGCAACCCAGCCTCCCGCATCAGTATCAAACCGGGTCTTCCCAGAAACTCCCGGCTCCCTCCTCCCCCCTGCTCCCCCCTCCCAGAGGGAAGCCTGCAGGTGTCCTCCCTGCCTGAGGGGGCTGGCGGGCTGTGCAGAGTCCACCCTGCTTTGTGACAACGGTGCACCCCACCACGGGGTGGCACCCAGGCCTCCTCAGACCTGGACTGCCACGCATGAGAAGCCTGCCAGCAACACCCGTGAGCCTCCAGCTTCCTTTCGGGGGCTCATCAGCCTGGCCCCTGTTCTGTTTGACGCCAGAACTGGGGACTTGGAGAGAGTGGGCGGCTGCCTCCTCTGTCCCCCTGCCCCATGTTGTCCTATGTCACCCCGAATGTCTCTGCCCCTTTCTCTGGTGCACAGAGGCCCAACACAGAGTTCATTCTGTGAGTCTGCCCGTTTGCTTCCCCTGCATGGCTGGCTCAAAGGCCACTTACAAAATTGTAAATCTCTGCGAGGCCCAGACAGGTTCTGCTCCTTTCCAGACCCCTGGCTTCACTCCAAGTCGCTGTCCAGCTGGGTGCCGAGGGTTTGAGCAGCACTAGGCCTGGGAGACGATTCTGGGTGGGCTCGGACTCTTCTGGACAAAGACTTCAAAGGCAAACTGAGACTCATGGAAAGTGAGTGTCCAGTTCCAGGTCTGCGGCTTCCTGTGGGGTCACCCCTCACCTCAGGTTCATCTCCAGTATAAACACCGTTGTGAGGACTCACTGGGGACCGAACACGGGAGTGCCTTGGAAATCCGAACTGCCCCAACCGTCCGGGCATTCTTTGTGTTGGGCGCCTGGGAGCCTTCCCAAAGGGCTGAGCAGCATCCTTTGTGTGCCCAGAAATGTTTTGAACATCGGCTGCACCCCGCTCTCCCCAGACCTCCAGCTGCCAGCAAGTGATTTTGTGGAGGTGGTAAGTTGGAAGGGCGCTCGTGCAAATCAAGTTCCGTTTAGATGCACGCACACAAAAGTAATAATTGTTGGCTGCTTTTGGAGGGTTCATTTTCATCAGAGGGGTTTGTTTGCACATTAGATGCACACGATGTGATTTACATCATTGGTCTCACCCTGTCTTATTTGCCTTAATGTAATTGTCTGTTCAGATCCACTGATGGTGAAAATTGCATTTGTTCTTATCAGAGGAGAGAGTCTAAAAATGAGTTCAAAGAAGGCAGAGGCTCTGATTCAGGGGAAGTGTGTTTATTTTCTTGGCCCCTTTGCAATCGTCTGATTCCTCTGAGTGGGGTCATCTCTCTGCAGAACACCGAGATGGATGCGTCTCTGTAACCCCTCACCGGGGAGGGTGCTACGAACAGGCATCTCTGTCAGTTCAGCAGTGTCCTTGGAAGAGTGGGGGACTCTCCCGAGGAACCCACAGTGGGTGCTGCTCTCTGAAGGCAAAGCCAAACCTCCCCTTAGCAGAGTGCAGGTCCGGGAAGCACCCCGAGTGTGGGGCGCACAGGAAGCTGGAGCGGGGAGTGACATGTCACAGCGCGGACAGCTTCTCTCTGGACATTTCCCACTGAAAGTCCACCCCGGTGGGCTTCTCAGCACTTACTTTTCTGATGGAACAAAACATTAGGTGACATGCTGTCTTCCCAGTCTTCCACCAGCATTAGACTACGGGAATGCAGCTGCATGCCGAGTGTCACGCGATCAGGTAAGCGTAGGCAGACAGCATCCATCAGCAACAACAGCCAGCACTCCTTGTGTGCCCGGGCGCCAGGCTGCGCTGAGGGTCAACAGAATTATCTCACGGAACCCTCCCTGCAGCCCTTGGGGGGGGGGGCGGGGTTGCAGGATAAGTTACTGGCCCCCAGGGGACACAGCTGGTACTCGCACGGAGGTGTGAACCCAGGTGTGTGGCAGTGGTCTAGCCTATGATGACAGTGGTTCCCAAGCACGTGGTTGGCTGCAGGCTGGCCCAGGAAAGCTGAGATGCAGCGCCGTGCTGGTGAGGCGTCACTGTAGGTAGGGCCGTGGATGTGTGCTCTCAGAGGGTCTGGCACGAGCTCGCCTGGTCCCAGAATACCCGGGGGGCATCGGTTATAAATGCAGGTTCTCGGGCCCCACTGTGGAGGTCCTGAATCAGAGTCCCCCCAAAGTACCGGGAAGCCTATTTAGGGACGCTCCTGTCTCAGGCGCCTCCCCAGGGACCGGTGGGGAAGTGCTTAGAGAGAACGTGCTGAACAAGCTGGGCGAGTCCCTGGGGTTCGTTTCTGTGCCTTGTGCCTGGTACTGTAGGCTGAGCCCTGGTCCTGTGCCACTCTGCTCTCTCAGCCCGGTGGCCCCTGACTGACCACCCACCACCGGCTTCCGACCTCAGGTCTCCCCTGTGACTCTCACGTTCGTGTTCACCAAGCCCCCTTTAGAAGAATCTCCTGACACAAGTCTATGGTTACATCCCCCAGTACTAATGTTTAGGGTAAAACACCTTAATTTCCTGTGGAACAGTGAATCTTTGTGGATGGGAGTGTTTTCTTATGAACGCTGAGCACTGGCAAAGCGGCTGTTCTGGCCGGGTCTGACCTGTGGGTCAGTTTGCAAGCTGCCTGATCGCTTCTCCCACATGGTCAGAAGGTAGTTCTCCGCCTAGGTGAGGCAGACAGGGCCAGTGATGGACACCCGTACCTCGAAGGCTTTCTCATTCCGCCAACTCTATCCACATCTGATCCCACCTTGACTCACAGGTGTAGGGTGGCAGTCAGGGGGCATTACCCTCCTCTGGCCAAAGAGGTCATGCAGCTAGTGAGTGCCCAGCTGCGGCCGCTTTCTTCTCCGGTCCTGCTGTGGGGTTCCCTGACCAGGAGGCCAGGGCCGCCCTGTGGGGGATCCCAACAGCTGTTTGCTCAGCACCTGGGACAGCGCCGGCTCTCCAAGGGGTAGAGTCTTCTCTGTGGAAGGAGGGAGCGAGTCCGGAAGTTCCCAGTGCAGGTGGTAGTGGGTGTTGGGAGCATCATTTGTGTTACCACCACCACGTGTATTGTGTATTGTACACCTGGTGGCTGTGCAGTCCTCCAGTTTGGAGTGCCGTTGCAAGGCTGTGAGAGCAGTCTCGGGTGTGAGTTCTCAGAGGGGTACCCTCTGCCCCGAGAAAGCCCCAGCTCTGGGCGGTGGGTGAGGAGGAGGACAGCCACAGCCCAGGAGCTCCTGACCCGAGGCGGCCGCCCTGCGGAGGGCTGTCCGCAGAGGAAGCAGGCTTGCGGAGCTCAGAGCTCGTGGCTGGCTCGGTGCAGAGACCGAAGCTGACACTTGTGCTGCAGTGACGTCCTGCACCTGGAGTCCTGCTTGTCCTGCACCTGGAATCCTGCTTGTCCTGCACCTGGAATCCTGCTTCTCGGTGGGTGGGGCAGCTCTAGGCAGGAGCCTCTCAGGAAACGGCTCTGCCTTGCGGGCAGGGACAGAGGCTTTGTGAGGTGGCAGGTGCAAAGGCCCTTGGAAGAAAGGGGTACGTGCCTTCCCAGTTCCAGGCAGTGGCACCGTGAGCTGTTGCACCACATGCTACACACGGGACGGGCACGCAAGCTCCATTTAGCAGTGCTTTAAATTTTTTGAATTTCTTAATGACACATTTGAAAGTGAGAATATTTCAAGTTAAACACAGATCTGTAGTTTCTCTTCCACACGACGTCCACATTCTTGTGGGGCCCACAGTGGGTGGAGCCGAGGGGCTGCCCTGGCCTCTCGCAGCCACGGGCGCTGCTGCCCGCCTTGGAGCAGAGAGCAGGCTTTCTGTGTGTGGCAGACGTGGCTGGAGCCCAGCCACCTCCCAGGACATGTCCAGGCCCCACACCCACGCTGGCCTGTGCTTCCCCTTGGGGCTTTCTGTGGGCACTCGAGCATGGTCCGCACCCCCATAGGGTGGGCCAGAAATGTCAGGGGTCTGCCCCTTGGAGAAGCTCCCAGGAAATAATGGGACAGTTGGTGGTGGGTCAATGCCTTGACTGCAGTGCAGTCTCAGTGGACCCGAGGTCTCAGTG